>NC_137607.1:28294887-28297387 GCF_963280865.1 Gymnoscopelus braueri
ACTGTGGATTTTACACTGGATTTATTTTTAATGTGTACAAAGCATTTGGCAACATTTAAAACTAAAAAGCCATTCATAATATACGTGTGTCCGTGCGCTTGAAAAGGCGATGTAACAGCCTGATTTATGGGTGAGCCATTTTTTATTGTGCATGTCGGCCAAAACATTCTAATAACGGCACATGGTCATTAGAATATATCACTGTATCACAGGATTTTTCACTCTCTGGGAGATCTGTTCAGTTTTGTGCAATTGCGTTTGAAGAAAACATTGACTTCACTTTACTGGATAAGACAAGCATCTCCCTGCACGCCTCATCCAAGTTCAAATCCCACTAGCAGCTTACGTCCGGTCTTTACTATGTTTCTCTCTTTCCCTGCAGTTTAAATACAAGTCAATGGAGCGTTCATTGGCCTTTATCATAATGCTGTATTCATTTATTACACTGATTTACCTATTTCATTTCCTGCCCGCCCTAGATCTCATGTGTGACGAGACGGATAAAGGCCCACCTGTACAGATGCACAGCCTCCGAGAGTTTGAACAGGTAGGAACATGTCCTCTTGTCTCTCATCATACTATGCTACAGTGCTTCCAGTGTATATCAAATGTGGAGTTATATATCAAAAGGGTTTGACGCTGTATTATAAAAATGATATGTATACATTTCAGATCAATAGGCAGACAGTGAAATTGACAATAGTTGTAGAATGTATTTATTTAATGAACTCAAGGCTTTGGTATTGTTAACCTAGCAGCACGCTATGTGTGAGCCAGTGGAGAAGAGCTGTCCAGGCCTGTCCCGGCTCTTTGGTAATGACTAGCTAGGTGTGTTTGGGTGATGTGTGATGATGTGGTAACTGAAAATCTTTAACTATACACGCCATCTCCTGACGCCTCTCCCCAATCCCTATCATTTCACTCTTGTTACGTCATTGTACTTCCCTCTGCGAAAATCCCTGCACGACAGTGACAAAATGGTTGTTAAGTCAAACACCCACACTGCCTCTCAAAATCACGCATATGAAGAGAGAGAGAGAAGGGAGAGAGAGAGAGAGAGACAGTGAGAGAGAGCGAGAGAGGCGGACATACTGTACATGACTATGTTTGAGATGAGGAATAGCTACGTAATGAAACACATGCACAGCCTCTCGCTTATGCTTTTTCAAATCCAAAACTTTGCATGTTAAAGCGATGCAGCTGTATATACTATGTCTGGTGTCATTTTTGAATGGTGGGGAGAGAGAGAGTAAGACAGGCATGAGAGGGGCAAGCGAGATGAGAGATGGAGAGCGAGGGAGAGAAAGAGCAAAGCAATGGTGGAGGAATGAAGGCTAGTTTCCACCTCTCTGGTCCCGTGCCAAGGTAATGGTTTCTGGGAGCTGTGCCAGGTGCATTATGGTTCTGATATCACTCTGGTGCTTGCTTCAATTACCGTGCCCCCTTCATGAAGGACAGGGCGACATGGGGAGGGAGGCAGCTCTGTAATTCAATTGGGGAGGCGAGTAGGAAGGTGTATGTGTGGGGAGGGGGGGTTGGGGGGGGGATTGTAATAAAGCTGGCTCAGAGTTAAGTGTTGGAATTCGCAGGAAAAAGGTGGGATAAACAACTTAAAAGGTAAAATGGAACACATTTTGTTATATCAAATGGAACGGGATATGGAAAATATTCCCCAGAATCCCACATGAGCTCAGCACTGCCTAATGTGCGGGACACAGAACAAAGACACAGCTTCTCTTTCTCAGTCAAACTGATATTTTGATTCTTGGAACAGGGAGCGAAACCTTACACTTCAGTGGAAGTATTTCCACGGCTTTGCACCTCAATGTCCAGTTTGCCATTTGAATCCTGCCATTGTATATAGAACGACACTGCCCATAGATGTGATGAGATTATGAACGAACCAGGCTTCTTCCCACAGAGTTAACTGGGTCTTGAAATGCATCATGTACAAAATCTACAATCTGCAATCTATCATTAGGTATTTAAATTAGCTACGAAAGACAGATTCTCAAAATTGTAATCTAAGTGAGTAAAAATGCATCTTAAAACACTCTCTGATGATGATTGATGATCATTGATCATTGATGACGATTACGTAAAAGTGAATTTCTCCAAACTATTCTGATCACAGATAAAACCTTTTAATCGTCAGGTTATGACAAGCAGTGTGTTTCGTCTGCAAGGGGAATTAATATATTATTCGACTGACCCAGCTTTGAGCTGATGACTGGTGCCAACGCACGACAAATTGGAATATGACTTCCAATTTTTTGAAAGAGTTTGAAAAGGACGCAGGGTGGGAATTGAAGCATGTCGCTGGTTTCTTGGACTCTCCCACTACAGTGTCTCAAGAAACCACAGAGCCGAGCTGGCTCAGGATTACAATGAATCATCAAGGAAATATCGGCAACTGTGCATAATTAAGGGGAATAAAATCCCACTACACGGCATGTTTTGTTCATTAGGAGTTCATTGTGGAGGGGTGAGGCGTGTGAGT
>NC_137607.1:28304887-28362387 GCF_963280865.1 Gymnoscopelus braueri
TCTCGTTATTGGTCCCTCAACTTTTCTATCGATCCTGTCCCTTGTCCTCGCTCTCGTATTGTCCCCCTGGGCCCCACAATATATTTCCATGCCACCGAGAAAAAGGAATGCATGCCAAAGTATGCCCCCCCCCCCCCCACACACACACACAAACTAATGTCGTTAGATTGTTGAACAATCCATTGTGGGTCTCTTTGTTTCCCAGTCAGACTCAGAGCCATCTCGCTGAGGTCATGATAGGTAATAAGCCCTCTGACAGTGAGGGTCCGCAGCCCCTACTGGGAGAGACTTAAGTGGCATGAGATCATGTTTTTTACATAAGCCTCTCCCCGGACCGGGCGGCGTGTCCAGGGAGGGAGATTGCCTGCGAGTCTGTGGAATGGCAGTAATCCTCCGTTTTAAAACATATCAAGAGTTGTTCCCCTTTCTCCTTTTCTTTTTTAAACGGCTTCGGCCCAAGTGCCCTCTCCTCTCCAACCCCTGTGAAAACACTTTCATTGCCAGTGAAACATTAGAATTGAACCATCAAACTCCCTGTTAAAGGCGCTGCTGCTGCAGTCCCCCGCTGTGGGATGCTGAGAAGGGCTGGGGTACTTATGGCTGCGTCCTGGAAGAACCTCGCATCTCCTGCGCTTTGCCTGGTTTTTTATTGTAATTCACAGCTGACGTGGCCCCATCGCGTTTATAAGACATTTCAAGATGTCAGGACTCGAGCTCAACCATAATTCACTACGGAAAGTTCCGAAAATTTTACTTAAAACTTAAAAAAGTTTACATTATAAAACCCCAAACAAACAACAACAAAAGCCATGAGAAAGAGGAGCCAATTTTTCTCAAATGTGGAAAAGGCTTTTTTTCTTTTTTCTTATTTTTTTCAAGATACAAGCTTTCTTCAGCACCCAGTCGACTGGCAGGTAACTAACAAACCCAGAACCTTGACTCTCTCCTGGCTCAGATCCTCGGGCCGTGCCGCGCCAGCCAGTGTTGAGTAATGCTGTTAGTAAATACCAGGCCAATTATCGCTAACGAGGGCCTAATTGAATCCAGATGAACATTTATTGAATTTGTCAGAGAAAAAGGTAGAGTGGGAGATAGCTAATGAAGTACAGCCGGGGGCCCGGAGCGCTGCAATGGCTGAATGCATAATTCACCTGGCAAGGACGCAGTGTTTTGTGATGTTTGTGGGTTTTATTCAATTATATGATACACTGGACAGACAGCACATGCAAAAAAGAAGAAAATACAATAGGCTTTATAAACCTGAGGGGGAAAAAACTCCAACCGCTTTTGCAGAAGTACCGAATCGATAAAAAAGTATACGCCACAGTCTCTTAAAGTCGTATTCAGTCCATAATCGTTAAAAACAAATTCTTGGCGCTGCACCGGGGTAGTGGGCGGTGTCCCCCCCTCGGTGTGCATGAGGCGCTCCTTCCAAATAGTTTCTCAACCCTGAAATCCGAAACATCCAAAGCCTTCACGCGATTCAAAGCCACCAAGTGTCGAGCTGATGTCCCAGCCTTACCCTCTGTCTTTAACCCAAATTATATGTCGGCCTGTTTCACATACAGAGTCTAATTGTTGCTTTGACAGCGGACCATCAGGGGTTATGCAAACTGACTCCATGGTAATGAATGTGGCTCATGCACGCGCATACACATACAGCACGCACGGGTGCTTACAGTCACAAGCCACAGCCATTACGTAACAGGGGGAAATTTGTGATACAATACAACAGAGAGACATACTAGAAGGTTGTTTTTATTTCATTTATCATATGGGTCACCATTTCCTTTTTTCTTAATCTCCCCTCAAAGCCAGTCTAGGTATGTAATAAACATTTACTCATTTCTCAAACCAAGTTACAAAGTGCTAGCAATAAAAAAACACTTTTAAGAACTCTTAATGCAAGGTTATGCAGTAAAACGTGTTGCAAACAGATGTGAAAAGTCATTTTGTGAAAGGAGTATTTTGTGGGGGAACAGTGATTTAAAAACAATGTACCGAGTTTGCCATCCTAATGCTTTCAGTCTGTCTATCCAACCCACAGTCTCACAATGGCTCCAATTGCAAAGCACAACCTTTGGTTCCCATCCTAGCCCGTATTGTACAGCGCTAGCCAATTTACTCCCATTGTGTGGCAAGTCTGGCAACTGTATTATTAAGTCAATAAAATGCTTGAACTATAAGCACGAACTGCCCACTCCACTCTTTGTTAGTAGTATGACCCACTGCACACACAGGAGGCTTTCGCTCTGCAATTGGCAAGTGTGCTGACTGTACAGTGTACTGTATGTGTGTGTGTGTGTGTGTGTGTGTGTGTGTGTGTGTGTGTGTGTGTGTGTGTGTGTGTGTGTGTGTGTGTGTGTGTGTGTGTGTGTGTGTGTGTGTGTGTGTGTGTGTGTGTGTGTGTGTGTGTGTGTGGGTGTGTGTGTGTGTGTGTGTGTGTGTGTGTGCGTGCGCGTGTGTATGTGCCACCAGCAGAGTGAGCACAGGTACACCACATATGTGCTTGTGCATGGATCATCGCATAAACTACATATGATTGTGTTTTGTCTATGCAGGCTGTGTGCATAATTCTACAGATGTGCTCTTTATGGAGAATAGAGATGCAAACAGCATCCACCGCGGTGCATCCGGCCTGGCCAAACACAGTTGGCCCGTATCTGGGGGATGGAAGCCGGGTGGGGAGGGTGATCTTTGTCACTGTACGCACTCCTACGGCCTGTGTTACGCACTCCTCCTAAGTTAGGAGTAGGATGAAGGCTCTACGAGTCGTCCCAGTGGGCGCTCCTCACTGGCAGGTGAGCCAGTAGGGTACAACAGCAGTGGCAAGCAGTTCCAATTAATTCCTCCCAAAAGGTATTGGCATAACGACTAATTGGGGAGAAAAAAGGGGTAAGAAAAAAAATACGCAAACAGCATATTAGCGTATTTTTGCGTACAGTCATTTAACTCTCCCTTCATCTCTTTCTCTCTCCTGCTTCATCCCTCCTTTTCCCCTCTCTTTCCTCCACCAGCCGCTATGCTTCTCTCTCTTCCCATTCCTTGCTCTGTCCCCCTAGCCCCCATTCCTGACGCCCATCCCCCTCTCCTGCCCCAAACCTCCCTTATACTCAATTTATGCTCCTTCGTATGATGGTGCCGAAAATAGTCAATCTACAAGCTTGTGGTGCGCCGTGACCATATAGATTAGCTATTTCTGGCACACGACTCCGTCGTACGACATAGCATAAATTAGGCATCACTCTCCATCACTTCATCCACGTCCACGTTCATGCCCACCCCTCTGCCAACCTCTACTTCACCCTATACACCCCCCACTCCCGCCCACCTAGCCTAGGTCCCATTATACAGTTGCTTCTTATCCTGCCAGCTGATGGTTCAGTGCAGTGGGGCCCTCAGGCTCCCTTCCCTGTCTCTTTGATTTCCATCCACGTTCAACAAAAGAGGGCACCGATCCAGTGTATAAACAACACACACATGCACGCCCGCACACACACACGCACACACACACACACACACACACACACACACACACACACACACACACACACACACACACACACACACACACACAGGCCTGTTCCCGTGAAAATACACACAACACCCCCACACATCCAAACACACAAATTGGACAGTCTATACTCGGAGACTTTCTACACATACAAATATGGCGCAATTGACGCATGCACAATGGCGTGTGCACTCAGTTAGTTGAGAGCATGCGCCCCTCCATATATGCGCCTACCCCCCCCCCCCCTCTAAAGTCACATCTGTAGATGTTCATCCATGCACACTCACATTGGTCACAGTCTACAGGAACGTTGGTTTTAGCTTCATAAACATGGTGTTCCGTCCAATGCTGTGTGCTTCTGGAGTTAAAATTTTCCAGGAAATAAGGACATTTTGTTTTTAAGTTACTGTAATAGAAAACCTTTTCTTTTTTTTATGAATTATTTTCAGGCCCTAGAGTCACGCCATCCACCCAGCACAGAAAAAAGGAGACCACATACTTGTATAACAGATTTTGTTAGCAAATTCAACCCTGGTTAGACTGTATGTAGTTCAACACAAAAGGCACACTAGTCACTCATTGAGCTTACATGCAGTTCATATTTATGATTGCGAGTTCATGGTTCAAGGTTTTGTCTTTTTCTGTTAAAATCAGCATGACTTAATCTAAAATGGGTATTCATGAATGGTGATTTATACCGGTGTCACGCAATGAAAATAGCAGATCTATAAGCTCACAGCGGGTCACGCTGCGATGCGTTGTGAGCTTGTAGACCGGCTATTTTTTGGTACACAACCCTGACGTGCAACCACGTGTATTAGTCTCACGCATTTAACAAGAAGACAACAGCATTCTGCTCTAGACATGACAGCGAGGGAATGTGTTTTTATTATGTCATAGCACTTAACAGTAGGTTGGGAAAGATTTCATAGTGAAGTTGCAAGCATCACAACTGTGTTCAACATTTCAATTTTCTAAACACATAAACAGTGGGCATTTTCAAAAGTATCAGATTTATTTAATAGTTTACATGCTAATATGTGTGCTGATTTATTGTGACTTTATGTTTTTAGGTTAGCATACTAAAAGCCTCGTTGATTTGGCCTATTGTACCTTACCTTACAACAGTAAGATAAAAATGGCTCAGTAATGTTACTACCATCAGCCAGGGCTAATGATTTGCCCAGAATAGATTGAGGATCCATTTAAATGTTGGCATCATGTTGACCCACATGTTGAAAAGTTTGTTTTGGTGTGAGCTAGAGACACTCTACAACTGGCTTCTGTAATACTGCCATCTGTTGGATGTGTCGTGCATTGCATAACCCAATCCCAGTCTTGTCTCTGGTCCCTATACCAATGTCTATGGGGATCATATATACTGTACGTTCTAGCGATGTGGAGATAGACCATCGTCATCCATCTCCCTGTCATTACCATAGTCTCAGTGTAATGTGTGTGTGTGTGTGTGTGTGTGTGCGCGTACGCACATGTTTTTAGGCTTGCCTTTATGTAAGTAAGGAACATAAGAACATAGGCCTTGTAAGCTCTCTCTCTACTCTCTCTCTCTCTCACACACACAAACACGCACACGCACACAAACACACAAACACACAAACACACACACAAATGCACACAGACATGTCGAGGCCTTTTGCGGTCCAAGTCGTTCTCTGTTTGTCAGCTGGGCTTCATTCACAAAACCTTTCTCTGCCGGCAGCGTTTCCTCTGTTTTCTATTTGGGGTATTAAAAAAATAGAAAGAACACTAACTTTGTTCTGAAGGTCTGTGTTTGTTTTTTCTGAACTGTCTGCTCTCTTTCTCTCCCCGAACGGCAAAAATGAATCCAAGCGAAGAGGCAGAAATTCGGGGATAGATTGGGTTACACGACTTCCCAGAGACAAAAGTGGCCTGTATGGCAGGGTCGGCCATGACAGTTGGCAGTCGCCTGGGCTCGGAGGAGAACCTGATACCATAATTTAGACCCGCCATAAACACAGAGAAATGAGAGACAGACTCTCTCCTTCTCTCTGAAATATAACCATGGGAAAACTGGGCACTGGCCGCAAAAGTTCTGCCCCCGCCATAACATGAAATACATGTTTTTATGATTAGACGCAACGTGTTTATCATTGCTTACACAAACCCATGGAAAGTATTCAGTTGGCCCTCCCCACACTGCGTGTGTGTGTGTGTGTGTGCGTGCGTGCGTGCGTGCGTGCGTGCGTGCGTGCGTGCGTGCGTGCGTGCGTGCGTGCGTGCGTGCGTGGACGTTTGTGAAGAGTCATTAGAGCAGGTACTAGTTCCTGCTCAGGAGATGATTTGGTAATGACTGTGTATTTACGTGTGGAGATTGCGCTAAATGTTTCTGGGCTCTCACCCTGTTCTAGAAAGCATATTGAGCTTTGAGCCGAAGATGAAACAATTGTCTCAACCCACATGAACCCTAGCGTGACGCGTCCCTAATATTCTGGGCATGTCATAATAGGCAAACTTTCAGCGGCAAAATAGAAGATCGTATGCTCACAACACATCCCTATTTTCAGTGGACAGATTTGGTTTAGAGGGAAAAGGGGGGGGGGGGGGGGTCAAGTAAAGTACAGACCTCTGTTGGACCTCGGGCAGTGAAGTATAGAGTTTAAGTGGTTAATCATTATTTTGAAATGAAATGGAATCAGTCTGCAGTGTGTTTGCACGTGGAATCATTGATTACCCCTGTCAGTGCTGAATGAGGCAAGCATGTACAAGATTTGTTTAACAGCACACTGCCCTGTCTGTCAGCAAACCGAGAAGCACTCAAAGACGAAGCATGTGAAGTGTGTTGGCTTCTTCAACGGAGAGATCAGCCGGCAGATATTTAATAAGCAGGGGTCATGGAGCAGGATTATGGAGAGAGGGGAGAGAGGGACAATCTCAGGGTTAAATTAATACTCAGAATTTGGCTGTGTACAAGATGCACAGTACAAGCTGCACAGAAGCAACAAGCAGTATTTAACTAAGTCCATAGCTTATTTTTTGTCTCCATGAGGTGTCTCTGCCCTTCTCTCTTGCTTCAATCCTCTTCCTGCTCACTCAGTGCCGTTTTATTTGTCTCTTTTTAGGGGTACAAAAGTGAGTCGATTTGAATAAAGTAGTCGATTTTCAAAAATGGTGAAAATAGCAGATCTACCAACTCACAATGGGCTGTGATGCGACGCATTGTGAGATTGTAGATTTGCTATCTTAATATTGTACGCAACGCCCTTGTAAGAGGAAGTATAACACAGGGTTAGGGTTAGTGGTTAATCACACTTTTTTTCAAGTTGATTCATTGATATATATATATTTTTAAACTCAATAATCGAAAACGTAAGATAGCGATAGTTGCATCCTACTCTTTTTGTCTCTCACACACACATGCACACACGCACGCACACACACACACGCACACATGCACACCGACACGCACATGCACAAACACACACCTTTCACATTTCCTTCCATTCCTGCCTACTACCTCTCTTTGCACCCTTTTTCATCTTCTCCCACTTCCACCTTTTTAGATAAAAAGAATGACTGGAGATAGAGGGAGGGTGTTAGAAGTGTGTATAATGTAGGTGTAGGGTCAGGGGCCTCGGTTTTGGAGTGCACATGCACAGACACATAGTCCTGTACTCAATACGCACGACGTATACTATACGTAACCTTTACTCAAAGCATGTTAACTCATTGGCCGCCATTATCGCATTAACGCGATCTAATAAATAGCGCGCTTGGCCGCCAGGATCGCGTTAATGCGATCTATGGTCTTTATTGATCTTTATGCTCTGATCACGCTATTCTGTTATGAATCAGGCTAAGTTTCGGGTTCCACTTACTTCAACCACCACTGCATCCGGTTCCATGACTTGGGTTCCGTTTTCGGTTTTACATTTTTCCCCCCAGTCATTTTCGACCATAATAGGGAAACAAATGGTTTTTCACACGCTATGAAAAACGATCGGAGACCTCCCCTCCTATAATCTATGGTCTGGGTGACGAACAGTCATCCCCGTTGTGTATCACAAAGTAATTTTCGCCGATAACAGAATCTGAGACATTTCACTTCCGGTTCATGTGTTTCACTGTGTGAGTGGGTCTGGGAGGGGGCGAGTGTGATCGAGAGGCGATCAAGCTTGGTATGTGCTGCACTCTAGTGGTGGAACGATCAAAACGATTCAAGTGTCAAGCCAGACTTTCTAGATGTGAATTAAATAACAAAATAACGAAACAAAAAAACACGAAAATCGCTGGCAAGGGCTGCTATGAACGAGGTTTTAACTCTGGCAGTCAATGAGTTAATGTGCGAGGCGGGACTCCCTCAGGAAGCTTGTGATTGGCCCTGTGGGGGGAAACGGAGAGAGTGTGACTGCCTCCGATTGACTCATCTATCTGTAAATGATAAATGGGAGTGGGGACTGAGGGCGCTGTGCGTGGGGGGTGTGTGTTTGTGTTATGGATCGCCTGGCTCACAGGGAAGTGTGCGCGCGTGTGTGTGTGTGTACGTGCGTGCGTGCGTGCGTGCGTGCGTGCGTGCGTGCGTGCGTGCGTGCGTGCGTGCGTGAGTGCGTGCGTGCGCACACACGTGTGTGTGTGTGTGTGTACGTTTGAGTGTGTGTATGTTTGTGTGATTGAGATGGATGGATGCAGAGATTTCGAGCAGCACTACACAGGGTATCTGGAATTGTGCTCGTTTGCGTGTCTGCAGAATGGATTAACACACGCAGGGTGTAGATGCATCAGTTCCAAGTAGAGATTGATGTGTTTGTTTTTGTGGTTAGTGAAAGATTAAAGAGATCTATAGATGTGATGCCCCCAAAACTCCCTGATTTGTTGTCCTGTATTTACAGTATGTCACAGCCAAATGTATGAATGAATCTCAGTTAAACAACAAATAAGTTGATTATGTTCTGTGTGCACTGTGTGAATGGAAGTATGGTGTCAGCTAAGACCTCTAAAGCAGCCAAACGATAAACCAAATGTCTACATTGGAAATGGCTCAACGGAGGACCTTGGGGGCCCTATCTGGTCTCTAGCCTCTTCTCAGCTTACCGATAGAGATGCTCTCTCTCTGTGTCACTCTCTGTCTGTCTGTCTCTCCCTCCCTCCCTCTCTCTCTCTTCGGTCTCTCCCCCTCCCTCTCTCTCTCTCTCTCTCTCTCTCTCTCTCTCTCTCTCTCTCTCTCTCTCTCTCTCTCTCTTTCTCTCTCTCTCCCCTTTGTTCTGTCTCTGTAAATCCCTGTTGAAGCCCTTGGCTCCTCACGGCTCCTGACAGATGACTGTAGATGAATCATGAAGCAGAGGTGGGGCAGATAGAGAGAGAGAGAGAGGGAGAGAGAGAGAGAGAGAGAGAGAGGGAGAGAGAGAGAATAAGAGAGTAGGAGAGAACTCCATCAGATGTCTTCATGATGGAAGATGTGGTCGTCAGCTCTCCCTTAAGAACTACTATGATGTCATCTCCTTTGTTCTATAAGGGTAATGGGCCTCCCCCAAGCAGACGACCCCTCATCCCCTCATATAGATGAAATGTGAGCGTACACACACTGCGCTACACAACACATGCACACACCCACATGCACAGTATGTGTATGGAGTCTGCATGCAGTCACGCATCAATGCAAAAGCATGCATCGACAGAGAAAATTATAAGCAGTGTGTGGTGCCATACAAACAGATTGAACATGTGCACATACAAGTGCACGTAGACACACACACACGTATGCAGATGGATGCACATGCACACACAACACACTCTCCCGCCTCCCCCTCCCCCCTCCGGCTATCTCTGTGTTTGAATGCTGAGAGCTTGTATCCCACGTAGACCGGCCCTCCCCAATCCCCATGCCGTTCCCTCTGCCCCTGGATGAGGTCATTTCCTGGACATGACTAGCTCACAGCTCTCACACCTCTGAATGGAGCGCTAGGACGGAGCGCTGTTGAACGTCAGATCTGCATCCAAGAAGACTGGAGCTGCGTTCTTCTGGGCCACTGTACACTTTGTATGTCTGTATGTGGCCAGACGCAAAACACAAGGTGCACGCGGTACTCAAATGCAAACACACGTATGCATACAGAAATGCCCCGTCAGTGCAACCGCATCTGTATTATGGGCTTTAGTACACTACACACACACACAAAAAGCTGTGCTGGAGTAACTGAGCGCCTGTTAAACTTCGACATTTATGCACAGATTCCATTAGCCTGTTAAGTGCTGAGTTTTCTCTCTGGCAGAGCAGGCCCAGGCAGTGTCAGCGGTCAGCTGCAGCAGCAGCAGCAGCAGCGTTAGCCCCGCAGGAGCTGCCTGAATCAGGGCCTCGCTCCCCTTCTCCCTTCCCCTCTCTGGGAGTATCGCCCTGCACCATCAACCACAGCTCCAGGCCAAGGGCCATCCGTCACAGCCCGCCCGGGGAAAGGCTCACTTCCGGGGGTCAGGTATCTCAGACTGCCTGGGTCAGGGGGAAGTGGCGGTGGAACATCTGATCCTGATCCAAAACAACACTCCCCGCAAGCCCACGGATTTGATTCCAACCTTTTAAAGTCACCCCCGTCCAGTAAAATTGTATGGTCTGGGACGGCTTGGGTTCCACCTGGCAGAGATCGGGCCTATGGGTACGTGGTGTATCTGGCGAAGGGGTTGATATAAAGTCGGGGTTTGTTGTGGCATGGACAGGAAGGTGGACAGGTCCAGTCGTTGATTAGCCCCAGAAGGCCCTTCTAGTCAGACAGCGAGGGCTAGGAGACCTTGCCTGCCCTGCATTAGATACACTATTTATACTCCCCTCTCCCTACAAAATAAAACAACCATGATATCAGCTGTGTGGTGTTTATTGAGATTGACTCGCTGTTAATTCCTCACAGCCCTGAGTACCATAGAGCCATTTCAGCCAGGCTCTGGTTCTAAAGTACGCCATTGAATAGACTGGGTTTTCTACTACAGGGCCAAAAAAGACTGTTAAGGGCTTGCAGATTGTTGATCTACTAAAAAACAGTTTACCACAAGCGTGATTTACTTTATTTCTTAATGTCAGCAGAGGCAAAAAACAGATATGCTTTCAGCACTGCAATGCTTTCCAGGCTACATTCTTCACTCTTTGCTTAATTTAGCAGATCATATGCCAGCCTTCCTATTATTTATGTCAGCTATATTCTCACTAAAACATCCTTTCATGAGATTCTCTTCAGAGATTTTTTTCTCAGCTGAGATGGTTTGTCGGCCATCTATGGGGTTCAAATAAATGATATGGGCATTTGATGTTGCAATCTGGATTAATGCCTGATTTATACTTTGTTGCATGCCACGTCGCGCATCGAAAATAGACGTTTTACAAACTCACAACGAGTCGGCGCACAATAGTATATAAATCATCCTTTTAGGCTGTGGCCGCGTGCCCCGGCATGGCCCCACTTGTCCCTGTTGTGGAGACGTAAATAATCAACTCCCAGCACCAGGCGCACACTACGGCCACATGTCTGTGTGAATCTGCGAGTCGGTGTTTGTGCTGTTCCAGAGATTTAGGCTAAATCCTGTTTTGTTTTATGCCTCTCTCGCACTTGGCATCATTAAGGCAAAACGCCGCAGCGCAGGCGAGTAAATAGCCAATGGATACGCAAGGACGCCTCAGCCCAAACACAGCGGCTGGCCCATTATTTCTTAACTAAGCCCTGCGTGTGACCCGCGCCTTCACACTCAAACCGGGTGTTGTGCAGACAGCCTGCAAAACACCCGGTTTCAGTGTTAACCCCCCAACTCACCTACATATACAGTACACGTACATACACACACATGCACGCACGCGCACGAGCACACACACACACACACACACACACACACACACACACACACACACACACACACACACACACACACACACACACACACACACACACACACCCACACACACCCACACACACACACACACACACACACACACACACACACACACACACACACACACACACACACACACACACACACACACACACACACACACACACACGCTCACACACGCTCACACACACACACACACACACACTGCCAGAATGGATGGATATCTGTGAAAGTCAGGTGTGAAAGTGTAGTGCAAGTGAACATGTGTGTTGTGTGGAATAAATGCATGCCTTTGTTTATTATGTGTGTGCTTATTGAATTCAGTCCGTGGATTAGGTTTTTATGCGTTTGTGGGGAGCCAGATATTCAGCTGATGTGTTTTTGGGGTCATGCTTGTGTGCATGCACGTGCATGTGGGTAGATGAACGCTGTATGTAGGACTGTATATATACGTACGCGTGTGACTGCATGTGTATCCGTGTGTGTTTGATGTGTGTGCGCGTGTGTTTTATAGGTTACTTGTGAGTCCATATGTTTTGATTGAAACTGTTTTTGTGGTGGTTTGGGCCAATGAATCTCATGTGCCACAGGGACTGAGTCTTTTTTGTGTGCGTACCGCACTGAGGTTGGCCGACAGGCTGGAAAACCCATCTTAAACATTCTTCATACCATCAGTACTGCACCAACCCAGGTTCCTGATGTGACACTGGCACTGGGGCAGAGACCCACCCATTACCCACCTACCTACCTACCGTACCTACCTTGTATTTCCACCATAGTCCTCCTCTTACATACTGTACTGCTGGCAGCCGAGGTTTTCACCACATCTGGCAATGATTTGAGAGGGAGGGAGGGATGGAGAAAGGGAAAGTGAGAGAGAGAGAGAGAGAGAGAGAGAGAGAGAGAGAGAGAGAGAGAGAGAGAGAGAGAGAGAGAGAGAGAGAGAGAGAGAGAGAGAGAGAGAGAGAGAGAGAGAGAGAGAGAGAGAGAGAAATGGGGGAGCATGCTGCTTGATTTGAGGAGATGAGATGTCTTTTGTCTGTACATAGTAAAATCCTCTGTGTTAATTTGGCTGAGAAAGTACAAAATTGTATACAATCAGTTACAATTACAAATAGATAAATTAACACAACAGGATTTTGCTGCATCACTGAGGGTTCTGAAAAAACGGTAGTTCTGGGGCCGTTAAGTTTCGTTGTTCATCTTCTAATCGGTGCTGCTAAACTATTTGCTAAACCTGTGCTTATGGGACTGGCTTTGTCAAATGTTGAGCCCTTTACTTGCCCTGCCTACAAAAATCTCTTTGAAAACTGAAAAGAATCCAACACTTAAACTATAAAAATGTGTGTATGTAATGTATAAGCGTACATACTACGTTTTGCATTCACACACAATGTCCAGGAAAACATTCTTGTGTGTCACAGATGAGATAACAGTGCGAGATATACAGTGTGAAATATACTTTATTGTCCCCTTAGGGATTCTTTCTTGGGCTCTTGCTTTTAACAAATCATTCTAGTATATAGACGTTATCTGACACAATCAACAACACACTAGTATACATACATACATAAATACTCTTCATGCGTACAGTGTCAAGTTGTAAAAACATTAAAACAGCATAGCCCGTCCATCCAACATATGCACAGTCCACTTATCACTGATGTTCTATGTTCTGGCAATATTGGACGCTACTGTAGTGTATTGCATCGTTTGTACTGACTTAATTACAAGTGCTCCTCTAAGAACAGACTGCATGATAGACTGAAGGGATTTATAGTTCATACATCATGGCTCCACTTCAAAGCAACCTTTTCCCTTCACTGTACTGGAATGTACTGTATACTACATCAATGTGAGGTCACTATCTGCAGTACAGTACAGTACATGTATACACATTTGAGTGCAGATGGATATACTTGGATGAGGTTTATCTTAACCCATTAAGACCGGGAAGGCATCTGTCGTTTTAGATATTAACCACTTTAACCATTATTTTATACTTTGGCTATTAAGAAATATTTTAAAAATGATCATAGCTCAGCACTGTGTGCCGCGCTACGAGCTTGTAGATCTGCTATTTTATAAAATCTTGTAATATATATGTATTTTTTAAGCAAACATTTGTAACTCAAATCTTTGCTTCTGGGGGTCCCTGGAACAACACATTTTGAGATGGGGGTCCGCGGCCAAATACACATAATTTTGGGGGTCCTTGACATGAAAAAGTTTGACAGCCGCTGATGTAGCAACATGTGTTTTTTTTTTTAACTGTTAGGATTTAGAAGACATTTTGTAAAATCGGCCTCAGGTCTTAATGCGTTAATGAGACCCGATTGTACATTTACACATATACAGGAACTGTATGTACAGTAGATTTATTGCACATTTTTCCATGTACTGTAGTAATATTTCACTAAAAGTGATGTTTTTGGACACTGGTGGTCCCAGACGGCGACATCGTGCTACGCACAGTACATCACGTTTCTTGATCAGTTCTTTAACATTACTCTATGTTTCCTTTAGACTGGATCCTTTCTGCAGACAGCAGAACTGTAAAGGTTTCTGCTTGATTTATTTTCCTCTGCAAAAAGGCGTGAATCACAACGCTGCCTTCTTTCTTCTTAATGTCAGCCTCAACTCATTCGGTGCCATGTGGTTTGAGAAGCAGTGACTCTTCACTGGGGGAAAACGAAATAGAAATAATTATAGAAAATAAATTGGATTGCTTTACATGCTTGTTAAATAGGTCTCGGTCTGCTCGGCTTGTGTTTTCGTTAGCAGCGTGAGGACAGAAGGGCATGTGACCTTTCTTTTCCCTTGTTAATCTATTCAAAGTGTGAAACATAAAAATAACGCTTAATGTCTATTGCAGAGGCTTCAGCACTTAGTGCTTATTTTATGACATTGTGACGTGAACCTCCACTGATTCTGTGTGGATTCTGTGTGTGGTCGTGGTCCACACAGTATGTGGTTCACATTTAAGCTTGTCACTCCTGCTCAGTCACAGTCTCGTCTGCCAACCTTGCCATCCGTTGGAAGTATCACCTGTACAAGTTTCCTGCTGTAGTCTATACAATATACTCATATCTTGATTGAATGCACTCTAAAATCCTACCACAAAGTTTGAAGTTTTCATGGCGTGGCTCTGTCAGAGGCAAACTGTATAGGAGCTATAACCTCGGAAACCATTGGACCGATCAGCGGCAGATTTCTTGTACACACTGCCAGCTTAGTACCTGCACACATTTCTTTCACATCCACACTTTTTTCCCCCACATATCGTTAGCCTCATAGCATAATTGCCTCAAGTCATATTTTTAAGGTTTTCAGTAAAGAAGAAATGAAAAATCACTATCTGCCTAAGTCATCTAGTTGACTTGGGCAATCATGAGGAAAACTCATTTTGCCTAAGTCATTTTTATCTGCCTTTATTTCTTTCTGCCTAACTCTACTCTCCTAAGACTGCTGATTCACCCTGCCTTATTGCTTATGTCCTCAGCCTATCAGAATGCTTGTTACATTCAAAAATAATTTCTGCCTAAGTCAAAAAGGTTACTTAAAATGACGCAAAAAGTGATTTTGGAATGTAACAAGCATTCAGGCACACTGAAGCGGCGTAGACTAGAGATAGGCAGAAATGTCAATTTGACCAAAAAAATTCATAGGGAATTATGCTATGAGGCTAACGGTTATGTTTTATATTTTTTGAGATATTAACTTTTATTAATACATGTTATAATGGAAGTCAGTGGGGCTCGGATCGGGCTGAAACTCTGCTCAAATCTAGAGATGACTGACGTCATCAATATGATTGTCATTGATAAGCCAGAAATAAATGATAAAAGCTACACACATAGACTTTTATTGTCATTGTGTAAGGGGTCACTCAGACCCCTGCAATTTTCTCTGCAACATTCTGATGCTTCATTTATGTTCGATTGCAGAACTAAAAGCTCACAACTTGTTGCATTGGCGACACGTTGTGAGCTTGTAGATCTGCTCTGGCGCACTACACCGACGTAAGACGAAGCATGAATCATCGTCTCAACACGAAGCAACAAAACGCCTCGCTACAAATTTAATCAGGCAAAGTGCAGAAAAATAGATGAAGAATGTCTTGTCGCCGTCTCGCTGTCTCTCTAAGACTGACTTATCAATATGATATAGATCCACATTCAATTGCGAGCCATGCTGCTATTGGACCCTGTCTTGTTTTAATTGCGTCTCTGAATTTGCTAGAAATTATGAATGATTTACAATTGATGCAGGTGCTGTATCTCTTGAGCCCTGTCATCCTTTTTACATTTTCTGCCATTGTATTCTGTACATAGGCAGTCAGACTATTCAGTCTATTTTTTTTTACCAGGCTGTAATGGCTTGAACAGTAGCTTAAGCCCTAAATCAGCATCCTACAGCTTATTCTAAAAGTAATCACGCTCCACCCTATGATTTCACGTGTTTTCTGAGTATATTTGTGTTGTGGGTCATCTCTGAAGACGATTTAAATACATTTACAAAGTATAATTGCCTACTGTGTGTCATGGCTGTACAATAAACACAATCAGGCCTTCTCTCACACTATAGTGCAAGGTTTTGGCAGTACCAGGCAGAGAGACTGGAAAACCTCTAGCCAACTGGCATCAGGGAGCTCCCATTACTGGCAATGGTACGACTCCTACCATCACCACCAACCCCCTGGCCACTTCCTCCCACTCTCTCACACACACACACACACACACACACACACACACACACACACACACACACACACACACACACGTCACACACACACACACACACACACACACACACACACACACACACACACACACACACACACACACACACACGCGCGCGCGCACACGCACACGCACACGCACAGACGCACACGCGCACGCGCAACACACACACACACACACACACACACACACACACACACACACACACACACACACACACACACACACACACACACACACACACACACAATGCATTCACAAGCTCCACTGACACTGACTGAACCCTATAGGGCATAGCAGTGGTGGCCATTTTGTGGTGCCACAGATAGAAAGCCCATAATTGTTTCCCATAGAGATTTCCGAAAATATTTATATCAATTATTTTAAGCCATGGAACCAAGCCATCCAGGCTCCTGGTGAATCATGACCATAAAACTTTTGATTCTGTGTCAAAACAGATTTGCATTTTTTATTATATTATATACTATATTTAATAAATGACAATTCTTTGCTGTTTTCAATTTATTTATTTTATTCACAGAATCAAATGTTTTATGGTCATGATTCACCAGGAGCCTGGATGACTTGGTTCCAGGCTTAAAATAATTTATATAAATATTTTCGGAAATCTCTATGGGGGAAATTAATGGGGTTTCTATCTGTGGCATCACAAAATGTCCGCCACTGCTATGCCCTATTAACCTCGGCCTAAACCTAGCCCTAACCTGAACTCTAAAGCTGAGCATTGACCCCAAAACCGACCCTTGAACAATTTTGATCTGGCAGAATGTCCCCTATTCCCGGCAAAACGTTCCTTCCCACTCTCCACAATTTCCCACATCTCTCTGTCCTTGTGAGGAAATTCCTGTCGGTTATTTGATCCTCACAAAGAGAAAACACAAACACACACACGCACGCACGTGTGCACGCACGCGCACGCACGCACACACACACACACACACACACACACACACACACACACACACACACACACACACACACACACACACACACACACACACACACACACACACACACACACACACACACACACACACACACACATTCCCACTTATCTCCCCACTGCTCTCCCAACCTCTCCTAGGGCTCTGTTCCTTAAAGTCTCTGCTGACACGCGAACGAAACAGTAGGCCAGAACTGTTATGACTAACCTCCAACGCGTGTTGCCATGGCGACATAACACACGTCTATGGCAGATGCAAATGAAGGGGATAGGGACAGTGTTTGGCCGGAGACAGCATCTCTGGAAAATGTCTATGAGACGTGGTTGCTGTGAGGTGGACTCACCACGGTGCCCAGATACTTTAGCTGCGTTGGTCTAATCCATCCTGATGCTAATGAAGGGGGTCCACGCATGTCCCCCTAATAATACGAAGCAGTGGGGTGCAATTTAGCAAGAGTAAGAGGCTGGAAAAATGGTCTGATGTGTGTCGTCGCCCCCCTCCACCGTCCCTCCAGTATTGGATTATGCTTCTGACGCTGGAAAAGTCCTGGAGAATTATGATGATTTCATTTTATGGGCACGTCGTGTTGTAATAAATTCAGTCATCTCTCTGCGCTGCGTGACCTCTGGATGGGGCCACTGTGGTCATGTGTGTTTTCTCCAAGTCTGTCGACAGAGATGGTTATTCACCATTGTCACAGATGATACATTTCTGATGCACTCCCTGATTCACTTTGGGCCAGCAACGATCAGCGCATGTGTGTGTGCGTGTGTGTGTGTGTGTGTGTGTGTGTGCGTGTGTGTGTGTGTGTGTGTGTGTGTGTGTGTGTGTGTGTGTGTGTGTGTGTGTGTGTGTGTGTGTGTGTGTGTGTGTGTGTGTGTGTGTGTGTGTGTGTGTGTGTGTGTCTGAGTCTCAGTGTGTGTGTCTGTGGTTTGGGTTTTTCCTTCTACAATGGAGGTGTGTTATTATTCTACAGTGCTGTAGCTCTGCGCGTGTTTGCATATGGCCTGTGTATGTGTGTGTGTGCGTACGTGCGTACGTGCGTACGTGCGTGCGTACCTGTGTCTGTGCGTGCATCAGGGACGGATTAAGACTGGATATTTTAAGGACCCCGTACCCCACACTACCCAGAATGGGCAGTCGGGTTGGCATGCAAACACATTAAACGCTACTTGAGATGTGAGTTATGTGTTGATCATGAAAGTATACCTGTACACATTCGTACAGGATTTACAGTCTACAGTACAACCTACAGTATTTACATGATATTTATTTGCGTGTAAAAATAAATATTAAAAATACATAACTTTTTAGTCTAACGTTAGTCCTGCTATGGCCAGACGGCTATTAGGAAGGGCCTTATAGGTTCACTAGAGGTTTGGGCTATAGTATGCGGCCCTCGCACCTACGTCGCACCACCGATCCCACCAATATGCTCAATTGCCCATATAGAGATCTCTGTATCTGACAGTCCATGTGCCTTTTAAGCCCATATATGAAGATCGCTGATGTCATCAGTATATGCCCATATATATGGGCATGCCCCCTTTTGTGCCCATATATGGAACTGACTGATTTGTTTGTGCCTGATGTCATGACGACACATTGAGGTTAGACAACACACTCCATATTTGGGCGTAGCTGCATTGGTAACTCCTCATATGGTTATGGCTGAGTCATAATGACATGAGCGTGACGACGTGGTCCGCCGGCCGGCCAGCCGGTCCTCCCTTAAGCCAATTTTAAAATGAGATAAGTTTGGTATTTGTAGTGCGCCCCCCCATCCAGTTATTACACTGGCCCGGGGCGCAGTCCAGAGAAAGAGAAAAGAAAACATAGGACAAGACAAAAAAGACTAGACTAGGACAACAAGAACTCAGTCACACTGCCAGTCAGTCACAACAGGAGGGAGTAGAAAGAAACTAAACACACACACAACCCACAAAACAAAACACTGCACTAGGCTGCCACCAGTCCCACATATTTGAGCATGAACCTATATACAATTTTGTTAATTGTCAATGCCACCACCCTCCTCCTCCAGGGGCCCTCGGTAGTCAAGGGCCCCTAGGTGGGCAATGACCCCATTTTCTTGGCCCCCATAATCCATCAATGCACCATGTAGTTATGCATAGTGTTTCTTATGGCGCTTCACTGCTACCATCATGGCTGCATCATGACTGATTGGTTCCTCCTGCAAGCAGCTGGAGACAGCCTGGACATGTCTCCTGGGATCACTGATGATGGAGAGACCCACACAGACACATGCACATGTACAAACAGAACCACATGTAAACTGGCACACTTAATACACACAAATAAACACCCACCACACCACCCATCTTGTTTCAGAATGCCTAACTTCATTCCCTGAGAGGCAATGTTTTGACACACATGCAGGAGTCAGTGCTCTGCTGTCCACACATCTAAGAGAACCTAATATTGTCATTGAAATGTTCCCTTTACCAACCTGGAAAAACCCAAGGCAAGTTGACACACACACATACATAGTAAAGTCATCAGCATGTATCAGGAAGAAACCTCTAAGGTTTAGTCCAAAGTAGAACAATGGAGCACATGGATACAAGACTTTCTTTTAAGGAGTAATTTTTCAATGCATGGTGGGTTTTCATCAGATTGTCATTGAAGCACATAAAGTAACTTGATTGTCTTGTATCTGTCTTTTTGGACTAAACTTCTGAAGTTTCTCACTGATTCAACATTGCACTATTCTGAGAGCACCGAACAGGCCTATAATTCCTTTCTATATGTTGGAGCGTGAGAAATGTCTCTCTTCAGTCCTCAGCTTGTCGATGACGATGTGTGCGTGTTCAAGATTCATAAAGTACATTCACAGGATAATGAGAACAAAAACTACTTTAAATATAAAGTTACAAAGTTAAATATAAATGTATGTTGTGGTGTGTGTGTGTGCGTGTGTGTGTGTGTGTGTGTGTGTGTGTGTGTGTGTGTGTGTGTGTGTGTGTGTGTGTGTGTGTGTGTGTGTGTGTGTGTGTGTGTGTGTGTGTGTGTGTGTGTGTGTGTGTGTGTGTGTGTGTGTGTGTGTGTGTGTGTGTGTGTGTGTGTGTGTGTGCGTTTGCATGTGCGTGCGTGTGCATGTGTAAAATATATGTATATGTCCACTTGAATCAGAGGTCTTCTCATACTAACCGTTTTCCAAAACACATGGGAAACTAGATGGGGCTTGGATAGGCTACTGTGGTCAGTGTGTTTTCCAGCTGCCAAATGAAATGTTATTCATTATTGTCACAGAGAGTATATTTGTGTTCACTCTCAGCTCTCGGTTATTGGCTGTTGACTAATAGCTCTGAATTATGTATTCCAACATAAATTATTATGTTGGAATATGCCTTGTGTGGTGTGTGTGATGCTGGATTGAGGGGTGCAGTGCTTGTGTGCCACGTGTGATGCTGGAACGGGGGTACAGTTTTTGTGTGATTTGAGTGCAGTGCTGCATAAGCACTGTTAGGAAGGATTGTCATAGGTAATCCACTTCTTTCAGTCATTGGTATAGAGATGTATTAGTTGGTGTAGCTATTCTAACTGTGAATTCCTGTGTGTGCGTGCGTGCGTGCGTGCGTGCGTGCGTGCGTGCGTGCGTGCGTGCGTGCGTGCGTGCGTGCGTGCGTGCGTGCGTGCGTGCGTGCGTGCGTGCGTGCGTGCGTGTGTGCGTCTACTTCTACTACTGCAAGATCCAAAGCTGTCTGATGTATTAGCTTAGAGTGTGGTGTGCAATGGTGTTTGTTTGTGTCTTGTGTACAGTACGCAACTTGTGCATTCATTGATATGCTTGTGTCGTTTAGTCATTTAGTCTCCCATTCCATGTGTTCAATACACGGGGCAGCCCTGCTCGTGTGATCACAGTTTCCCAGTCCAGCGTTCCACAGTGACAGCCGGGTGTGGGGCGGGGGGGGGGGGGGGGGGGCTACTATAAATAGTTGCGGATCACTGCAGTTCTCTGAAGTTTTAAGAGTTAGATTTCCATAAGCTCAGGTGAATAGGAATAGGAGAGTGGAGCTATAGCGCCACTCCATGGTTTGTCCGTCTGTCCGCTCCCTTATGCCTTAACATGTTGACAAACAAGGACTCCTGAACCCCGAAAGTTTGCAGCGAACCCACAATAAATCTACAATCTAGAATAACCTTCATGATCCTGTGTCACATTATTGATGCATTACTCGCACATGAAACTATGAAAACAATCTGTCTATGTAGTGTTTTGAATATGAATATGAATATGTTCCATAGATGTGTATGTGTAATTGTGTACATGAGAGTTATTGATTAGTACATTCATTTGGTAAATTATGTGCCTTAAGTCTAAACAGCCCCTTACAGAGAGACAATGTACTAGTATATTCCACACTAGCCTTACAACCTATTCCCAAATTCACCTCTTTACCAAGAGCGGTATTGAACATGAACATGAACATGAACATGAACACCAAACTTATGTTCTGTGTGCTTGTACGTTCGGGGGGCTTGCAGCAGCTGTCATTCATTCCAGGCCTGAGTGGATTCTCTTTTAGGAGACACACCGTGAGGGGGAGCTGAACAGTTGTGTCCTATAGGCTTTTTTGTGTCCTATAGGCTCATACAGCAGTGTACGAGCTTAGAAGACATCCCATACTCTCTCTTTGACTATTTCACTGTCCAGACAACATGCAACCACCACACCAGTTCAGCAGTAGTAATTACCAATCACTCTCTGTGTTTCGGACATGTCGATCAGTGGCGTAGCCAGAACGCTAGCCGAGGCTGGGCCTCGGCAGTTGCGGGTGGGCACGGCACGTGCATGTGTGCCCAGAAAATTTGGGTTTTTTAGTGTGTGCCCAGAAGATTTGCGTTTTTTAGTGTTTTTTTATACTTTTTTTGACGGATTTCGGATACCTATATATACACTGTCATCAAAATGGCTGAATATGATATTAAAAATTAAAAATTTAACATTTGAATTATATATATATATATTTTTTTGGGTGGGCAGAAAAACCAAATGGGTGGGACCAGGCCTACCTATGCCCGCCCGTGGCTACGCCCCTGATGTCGATCATGCACCCCCCCAGCATTCATGAGTTTGAGTGTTGTCTACTCATCAACAATAGACCAGCATTTGTGCCTGTTATCTATACGTCACGCTCTCTGTCTCTCTCCAGTCTCAGATTCTTGGCTTGACTTCCTGGTGGTAAAAAAAGAAACATCCAACAGTCACCCACCTCCCAAGCCCCCCCCCCCCCCCCCATAATCCTCTACTGCCCCTGTGCCCCCCCTGACCTTCCCCCACTCACTCCACCACATCCAAACTAAATTTGACCGGCAGTCCGTTCTTCGGGTTACCGAGGAACGACAGAGAGCTGAAGTCTGCTCTCTACACCTGTTATTTTATACATTGCATTGTTAGAATTGTAGTTTTTTGTTGTTCTGCTGCCTGTTGGTCCTTTTATTTTTTAGCCACGCTTCGACTACTACGATGTGGTGCTGAATGGGGGGCGGTGAAGCCCCCTGCTAAACACGCACCCGACGACATGTCTAACGGTGGTTGTCCTGGTTATCGCACTATCTCACAGCATCTCAATGACCTGAAGAAGGAGAACTTCAGCCTGAAGCTGAGGATCTACTTCCTGGAAGAGAGGATCCAGCAGAAGTACGAGGAGAGTGGCGACAATGTGCACAAGAGGGTGAGAGAGATGCTACTATTGTGTGTGTGTTTGCGTGCATGCATTGTGTCCATACAGTATATGTTGTATTATGTTCCTTAGTGAGTGGGTGTACTGTATACTGTATGCATGCATGATCCTCATATCATAAGTAAAAGAAAAATGTCCAAACTTTTGGAAAAGGAAGATGCCGCTGAGACATTGTTGGTGTACAGTATGAATGCAGCACCTTGCAGCTGCATGTCAACAACACACAGATGCTGTGTGCAGTGCAGCTCTTCTCTTGTTGTTAATCAAGGCTGTCGGTCTGGAAGGTAAGGTATTCTTTCTGACAGCAGGTCCCAGATCTGTTTCTGAATGCCCACACAAACGGCCAGTCACGTAGCTCCGCCTGCGCTATCTGAACAGAGGGCCACAGCAATCCTAGTGCTGAGAATAAAATACAAATAACCATAATATGTTAACAATATGATTGGTCAACCAGCATACAGTCTGATCAATTAATCTACACTTGTTAAATGACATCAGCACATAAACTTATGCAGAAATGATAGAGAGTGGAGACTAGTCAGGACTGACTGAAAAGGACACGGTGACAGCAGCTGGGCCGGCAAGCCAGCCAATTGGATTTCAGTAGACACCACCCATCAGGCTATATACTGTAGTACCTCTGGTCCTCGTTGTCAGGTACATGATCATCTTTGTGTCTACTTCTCCGACCGCAATGTATGCTCTTTCCAGTACAAAATCAAATGCACTCCAGTGCAGCCGCGTGCTTGTTTACAGCACTGGAACGCCAAGGCTATTCAGTTCACCCGGAATTCTGTCACCAATTTCTCAAGTTCAAATGGCCAGTGAAGACCATTTTTCTCCTGGCTTCATCTGAACATTAGCCACTGGCGGACGACCAAGGGCTACAGCCTGTCTATACCAGTACTAAATAAAGACATACTGATTTAATATCCTCCGTCCATATGAAGCTAATTAAACTCCGATTATTAGCGTGTGAATGATACAACCACACAAGCAGTGGGCCTGAGTTGAATGATTGATCCTATGCTCTGTGTCATAAAGCTGGCAACATCATCTCTGTGTTAATGTCTTTGCCCTTTCTTGACTGACACCCCAGAAGAACAGACCATCTGTGTTGTGGTTATGATGTGTTTATTTTATCAATGTTTACTTTCTGCTCTCATAGAACATAGAAACCTTGAGTTTCCTTGGTGACAGCATTGGACATGACTGCATTATCGGGATTGTGTTTTATCACGATACCATTATCCATTTATTATATTAGCTTTTTCTCGTGACATGGGGAGATTCTGCAGTGCAGAAAAGGGCATAG
Organism: Gymnoscopelus braueri; assembly: GCF_963280865.1. Lineage (NCBI taxonomy): Eukaryota > Metazoa > Chordata > Actinopteri > Myctophiformes > Myctophidae > Gymnoscopelus > Gymnoscopelus braueri. The sequence goes on from NC_137607.1 coordinate 28,328,977, forward strand.
GCACTGTAATGCAAAATCATACAGTAATTGGTTTGATTTGCAGTTACATCCAACAGTTTATGAGCACTGGGGGTTTTGTTTTTGGAAAACCCCAGTGCTTATCCTCATTATTGTGCTAACCATAGTGTTAGCTCATTCTGAAAAAGAAAGCATGCAGGACACCAATAGCATGTTTTTCAGATTTGGATCAACATTTTGTACAACTAGGTGAGAAAAAGTATATGGGTAATAATAGATTCCGGTCATGGATTCAGGCAAGATAATAATAAAGGTCAGAGTATCTAGAGGTACCACAGAGTAGTAGTCATGGCTGCCCTTATCTGACTGACCTCCTTTTTTTATTGGTAATTAAAAACCCAATGACCTACATTATGTTTGACAAAACTCCCCAGGCCTTGAATTATTGTACGCATGCATGCGCCTGTAGACTTGGTTGCATTACACATCAGCGTGCACATGAAAGCGTGCCAGTATGTCAGCAAATGTGCTTTACTATATATACACAGTATACAGTATATACACATAAACATGAACCCTCGGAAGTTCACCAGTGAACCGCCGCACAGTAATTCCAGTCTCACGGCACACATTATGCCGTCAATCCATCATCCCCACAGAGCAACACCTAAACGTGAGCGGACAGATGCAGTTCTAACCTGCTTGTTGCTACCTTATGCTCCAGTGCAGAATGTTAAAAGTGATCATGTTGCTGTGTGTAGGGGTGGGGGTGAAGAGACCGACCAGCAGGTGTTCATATGCCACTCTTCTATTTATAGCCTTTGCTGCGCGCAGAGAGATATGGGTCTCTCTCTGGCATGTGAGATTTAGGAAACCCTCCGCTCTGTTTTCAGTATGACTTCTAGTGGTGCACACGCAAGGGAATCGTGGAAAAACAAAACAAAATCCACTGTGTTTAAATAATAACTTTGTAAAAAGGATTTTGATATACCTTGCAAAATTGTATACGTATCACATATTACACACAGTTGTGACATAACACCCCCTATACACTCTCTCTTTCCAGAACCAACTCTCATAAATACATATCACAGTATGTCCAATTCAGACTATACGCGTTTTATAATTGAGCTAATGAAACTCTATACCTTTTTTTGTTTTTAGAACATAGAGCTGAAGGTTGAGGTGGAGAGTCTGAAGAAAGACCTGCAGGAGAGACAGGAGCTTCTGGACGATGCTGTGTGAGTACTTTTCCTCTCTCACCTCATAGACAACTTCTCTGTGCTTCAAATAGCCACGTTTTCCCTAACTTCCTACACATCTTCTTCAGCAAGGCTCTCTGCATTCACAGTGCATTGCTGTTATAAACCTTAGAACTTTAAAAATAGGTCTTTTAAATGTTTAATGCCTCACATTTTTTCTCCTTCTTTTTTTGGTTTTGTTGAGAAACCCAACCGCCCCCAAAACTGTAAAACTGGTCTCATTTATACATCGCCTAGCCTCGATCTCCAGGCTTTTATTGCTTAGTTTTGCTAAAAAATAAAAGCCTGGCCCAACGATAGCCCGTACTGGGTATGAGGAAGTGTTTCACTACCCAACCAACCAGAGTGCAGTGGGCGTCGCTCGTAATGTTGTGTTAACGGGGCGGGGGTTGACGGACAGATCGGTGAACGAATGGGATCAGCCGCAGTTTCTCGCCGGCTCTTTACACCCGCCCCTTTATACACGAAATCAGGAGGGTTGCAGCAGGCTATACATCGCCAGACTGCAGACGGCTCTTCATCTGTGTCCAAAGCAGATCCTGCACAGTAAAAACCTAAGTTTAAGAATTGAATTGGAACTCTGGATTTTGCTGTGCAGCTGCCCTCGGGGCCGTCAGCCTCTCAGCACACACTGTAGCCCGCTGCCCTGCAGACTCACCTCGCTGTCAGAACACAGCATAAAGCCCAGTGGAATGCCATGTAGGGAGCTACCACTGAAGTGGGCTTGTGGACGGTTTCAGGATGTGAACAGGGGATATGAAGGGAGGTGAAGAAAGGAAAGAGTGAAAGGGTGAGAACAGAGGAGAGAGGAGGCAGAGTCTTCCAGTTTCAGTCCTGAAGTTTGTTCCATTTGTGTGGAGCATAATAACTGAAAGCAGTCTTTCCTTGTTCACTGCTCTTCCGTGGACTGGTATATTTAATGTGTGTTTGTGAACGTGTTGAATGTCCAGTAACCTTTGGTTCTAAAAGCGAAGATAGGTACAAACGAAGCTTACCACACAAGGCCTTATAAATAAATAAAATACAATGCTGCTCTCTACGTACTGCGAGAGATGGCCAACCCACTTTATCATATAAAATACAGTGATGGGTGAGATAATCATCACCAGTGATAAAACGTAGGGCACTGACACTGTGGTAGACTGTTTCAAGAGGCTTAAATGTGGAGATTGAAGCATGCATGTACAGCACATCACCATAGTCAAACACAGACATTATGACAAATTGAAAATTCTGCTGGTAAAAGAAAAACAGGACCTGTTTCTACAGGAGGAAGGAGTTTGTTGTGCTGAGTACAACACTATCTGAGCCCCGGCACCTGTTTATGAAACAGCTGTGTGTTCCTCAGAATATGAGTCTCGTCCACTGCACGCTGCCTATGAATTTACGGCCCGCAATCAAGCTGCCTGCTGTGTACCCTTGAGTCAATCATCCACACTAAAGAATGTGTGTTCCCTGTCATAGAGTCTGTCAGTGAGTCAGTCAGTGTGGTCAGTTGTCTGTCTTCGAATCAAAGCACACATTTGGGACCAACTGCTCCAACTTAAATATATACAGTATATAAATATGAGTGAGAGAGAGTAAGAGAGGGGATTTCATTTAGATTTTGTCCATTAATTTGTCTGTTAGTCTTGCGTAATGCATAAAGCAGAGCAAATCAACCTCCACCACAATCATATCCTCTGGCGTGTTATTTGATTGATTATCATCCTAACTTGTGGAACTGGGCACAAGCTATTACCTCACTTAATCAAGGCTGTGAACAGTTTTAGGCAATTATTAGTTCAATTCATCAGTTTAGCACTTTGTCAAGACAATGAAAAGGGGCTGAAATTCTAGTGCTTGAAATGAACCTCCATTGCACCAAGTATCTACCCCCTCTCTCTTACTCTCTCACTCTCTCTCTCTCTTGGTCATACCGTTCCATAAATAAACTGCCTGACCACTGTTTATCATTAGAGTCATTAACGGAGGCTGGACTGATAGATGTGAGGTGAAAAAGCAGTCTCTCTTGAGTATGACCCTCTGGTTGGCTGTTTAGGCTGCAGTCCTTTAGGTGCTGAGTAAGGAGTAGTGACAGAGTTTCTTTACTATAATGACCCTTACTTTACTCCACACCGGAGGTCAAGAGCAGTTTCCCCTTCAGATTCCCCTTTTTCAGGAGAGTTCGGGAAGGTTCAACCTACTTAAGTGTTTTATTGTTTGTTGATTTATTTACACTACAGAAAAACAGATGACGAGGGACAAGAAATGCTGCATAGAATTATTTGCATCGTGTGAATTACCAGATTTCAAACGAATACCGTTTTGTATTCAAAGTGCAGCTTACTATACTAATTTAATGACGGTTAACTCAAAACCAAGATTGAGTAACCTCTTTTTAAAGTAATTGAGCTCTTGACTTGATACAACAATGCTAGGAACTGGAAGGAAAGGAAATTATGCCCCAGTATTCGCAGTATAACGCAGAGGACTTTGCGCAGGAAGCTATAATCTAAATATATAAAATATATTGCTGACTTGGTATCTATCTGTTGGTATCTATATCATAAGACACCAGAAATAGATGTGCCATGGGTAATTGACACCCTGACCCAACTAATAAGTTGGCTGGCTAAGTGACCTGGCTTGAGTAAAGGATCAATGTTTATTGTTTGAGGGGAAATGAAATACAACCCATCTTCCACTTAGGGCTGTTTCTTTTTCTTTTTCCGTTTTTTTAAATGTATATATATGTATTATTGAGTGGCTTTTAGGTTTCCTGCAAGCCAAGGACTTTAGATGTCTCCCACAAGATAATTTGAGGGTAATACTAAAATGGCAACTGATACATTTGTTGATGTGCTCATTTGTATAAATATTTAGTTCGTATTTTCGCATTGTAATAATAATGTATAAATGTATTTTTAATCATGTCATCCAATTGTTCTACGTATATTCAAAGTCTTACAAACATTTTATTTGACCACTTTATGCCTTTAGGTGCACGGCAGAGACCATATCCTATCAGAATGAGGAGGAGTTGCAACATCGTTTGGCCGAGAGGCAGGAGGAGATCAGCCATATGCAAGAACTCCTGGAGACCAAAGTCCAGCTGTTGCAGGAGGTACACACCCTGTACACATGCACACATGCATGCATCACACATGTACACGTACTTAATATTTACATTTTTTTAATATGTTCACACTTACTGTAGGAGGCCCAGCTAGCACGGGGCGATGCTGAGAAGATGGCTTCACTGGCGGACTCAGAGTCTCAACGCTGCCTGGCCCTGGAGAGACAGATGGTGGAGAGGATGGAGGAGTGTGGAGGCTTGCTCAATCAACACGCCCTCGTCGCCCTGGCTGAGAAAGACAGGTGGCTAACAACATGTCCATGCTACTGAAGATGTTATCCACATGCAGTGGTGTGTTCTTCTACCGTGTTACGCTATATACGTAGTGTGACCTGCAGAAAGATTTCGTAGCCAAGCGTAGCCATCCAGGAACCGTCCGAGTAAGCGTATCTGATACGCAGGAGGACGGGCTGGGGGCAGTAAGAATGTAAACTTCTGTTCAAATAGCCTTGTGGCTATTGTCTTGAGGTGGTAATGACCACTGGCCATTGGTGTTTCGAAGTAATTCACACATTAACTACTCAACAATAGAGCGGTTATTTCATTCAGCGACCTCGCACGCGTGTACATATGCGTGCATGTGCACGTGCCGTGCGTGTGGGAGGGATTAATTATAGTATGCTCTCCGAAAAAACCTAGAACACACCACTGTCCACATGCAATACAAATCATTATCACATTAATAATTGCACCAGTGCTTTACGTACAGTCAACGTTGTGTGTAATGTGTGGAGCTAACAAGCATTTCCTCTCCCTCTCTCCCTCTCTCCCTCTCCCTCTCCCTCTCTCTCTCTCAGGATGATCGAGGAATTGACTCAGGAGAAGAGTTCACTAGGCCTCCAGGTCGGGGAGCTTGAGGTTAAAGTTCATGGCCTGTCCTCGTCCCTCCAGAAGAAAGAAAGGGAAGCTGAGGTATGTTTGCAAAATAATAATAACAACAAAACATATCTGCTATATTGAACTGGCCTTAACTTGATTCTATTTATAGATTAAACAAGCCCACCGGCTCTCTTGACAATGTATACAATGTTAACAATGCTTTAGAATCTATTACACTTAACAAATCTAAATTAAATCAATCTAAGCTAAACTAAATTGACATACCACAGTACCTATACAGAAACAGCTGCACACACACACTAAAATCCTCAGTGTTCATTTATACATAAATGAACATAACTCTGAGAGTGTACAAATGTAACCAAATGGACTTTACTGTGTACTGTCCCACACATGTCTCCTTTCAAATCATAGACTTGTCCACACATATGATACATCTACGTATGTGACACCTAGTCATGACTTGCTGGAACCAGTCATGCACGTGAGGCGCCAGTCTAACTGTACACACTGCCAGCTAACCCCAGATAGGCCAAGTGGTTCACATATCTGACTGTATTTATAAACATAATGTGGGTCAGTGGAACCTTGGTACACACAGGATATGCAACACATCTCCCTGAAGATAAAACACACATGTTCTCTACTAGCTGACAAGGACAGTTCAGTCCTGTATACTTAGTTTTGAATCAGCGTTTACTTAGCTTGATTGTAACTGTACTGACATGATGACAAGACAAAATATGAAATATATATGCCTAGCTAGCTATAATCTTTGGGTTAGTTGGAAATGTTAGAGAAAACTGTTCAGTTCACAAGTCCCCTTTTATGACTTTTGAATAAATGCATGTGTTTATTTTTTTACTGTAATTACTTGCCTGTGTAGTCAGTCACTGAATACTTCTTAACCCCCCCCCCCCCCCCCTCCCATAGTTACTGTGGGGTGACCTGGGTCGGGAGAAACAGCACATCCAGACAGAGATGCAGGTATGAGAAGCGCTGACATTATAAATCTATCTGCAATATATTAATTACTATACTGTATTAACGCTATTACGCTTTTACACTTCTCCGCTTCCTTTGAATGAATAGCAGCAGGTGAATGTTCATGGCATTTACTCTGACTTTGCACTTTGTACATCACTGTGGATAAAAGCATCTGCCAAATGCTTATGTTGTCAATTGTATATTATGGTGACTCAGTAATTAACATCCACAGTAGAAGACCACTAGCTGCTGTAACTGACACAGGAGCTAAAGCCATTGTTGAATGGACATGCAGTACTGGTGCTTTGCTGAGGCAAATATCAATTGAAACACATTAGATTTGATTTTATACACCTGCACCACATGACTCCCAACATTCCCCTGTAGTCCTCTGTTTAGATTATGGACAGTTTATGGACGGATTGCTCCATCTAGTGGAACCAAATGTGCACTGCAAATATGTACGGATACAGGCAGCAGTATTTGCACATGTACACAAGCTTAGTTTTCTCTTCTTTATTAGGGGAAGTGGTGCAAGCCCTACCTGTTTGGTCAGAAACACTAAATGCACAATATGTCCAAATATATGAAGGGGTCCTATTGTCTGGGAAATAATCACAACAACTGGGATATGTTTACTAACTTGTCCTCATATCACCTCACTGCTCCGTTAACACGTCCTAATATTACGACTGAAATCTCTCTCTGCTGGCTTGCATCGCTTGGCATCGTGTGGCTAATGAAAGAATCCAGGTCATACGAATGCACTGGAGTGTGGCCTCCGCACACGCACGCACGCACACACACACACACACACACACACACACACACACACACACACACACACACACACACACACACACACACACACACACACACACACACACACACACACACACACACACACACAGTACATATACTGTCATCCCCAGCATTGCCTCACTCCCCCACTGACGACTGCTGTTATTACAGTCACATCTCTGTCTGGCTGTTAAACATAGAAACTGACTTCACAGAAGCCTGTGATGTTCTAGTTAGTACATAAGGCATTAGCCGTTTACTTGACACGCCAGCATATGAGACACACCACAGAGGATGGAATTCACTGGAGACACACTCATCTTTCTCTTTCTGACTCTTTTGCTTTCTCTCATGTCACCTCTCTGCTATTCCTGTCACTTGTGGAGAAATAAACAGAGTCTGACATGCAATCAAGTCGACAGTATTTGGTACTTCTACCTGATTAGGATTAATTGATATTTGATTGCGTGTCTCGTTAGTACCGATGGCTGTTATGGTGTTGTGTCTCCCAAAGTCAGTTCTCTACTCCAGGGTGACAAATGTAGACACAGGGGCTAGAGAGAGAGAGAGAGAGAGAGAGAGAGAGAGAGAGAGAGAGAGAGAGAGAGAGAGAGAGAGAGAGAGAGAGAGAGAGAAACCTGGAGGGGTCTATATACACACACCCAGGGGAAAACAAACTACATCTCAACGTGGTTGTATCAACAAGTCTCCAGCCAAATGCAATGGCCAGAAACCAAAAATGAAGATTCATGTGTTTCTGAGCGCATGGAAAAGGCTTGGCCTTCAATGTCCATGCATCAAACCTCGCTTTGTAATGAAGGATGACTCGTTTTCAGCAGTGTCGTTTGAGAATCACTCAAACTGTTAATGGCGAAAACGTCATGACCTTTTTTTCTTCTCTTAAGAATGTGGCTTTTGGTCCAGATGGTTGCATGCAACATCATGTGATTCACTGATTTCTTTTAACAACAGTGCCCCCCACCCCCCCACCCCCTCAGTTCAGTTTGTTTGAAATGCATGTGAAGGCCAGATTAGGGTGGGTGTCCATGGGAAATTCTTGCCCTGGGAAAAGCATGAACTCATTCTATAGAGACAATGCAGTGAAATTAATGAGCCCTGATGGAGAAGATTTATGCCTGTTTTATTCCATGTTTGTTTGGCACATTTAGCCTGGGGAAATTAAGTGAATGACCTAGTATTGTTATAAATACAATCTTAATATAATGGCCACTGTAGGGGCTGCACTTCAGTGCCGGGGTTTAGAGGTTAAATACACTGGACACTGAATAATTAATTCACTGAATGAATAGGCTACACACTAAATGAACACTCTCTCTGGTTCAAAGAATGTAGCCTTGCTTTTCAAGAATACAGCAATAAATATCTGACTGCAGCTTTAAATTCAGATGGGCCATGAATCTGAAATTAAGCTGGTATTATTTTTTTATATAGTACCTGGGCATTTTTTTTTAAATAAATAAAAATAAACCCTGTTCAAGCTGAATGTTTTACAAATTGAAGTAGCTGTGTTTTCAGGGATTACCAACCCCCCCTATATTTGCTGAGGAATGGTAGAGTCCAGGGTGGATTACCAACCCCCCCTATATTTGCTTAGGAATGGTAGAGTCCAGGGTGGTTGTGCTTCTGTCAACGTTGCCGTGTGCCGTGTTTGGAATGCACGTTAGCAGTGTTGCCATGTCTGCTTATTATAAGCGACTTTGGGCTTATTCTTTTGTAAAGTTGCTTTTAAATATTGGTAGTTGCAGGTTGCGTTTTTTTGGGCTTGTTTCTAAAGTGTAGTTGCTTATTTTGGCTTGTTTCCTAGTGTTTAAACCAGTGTTTCTCAAACATTTTCATGTCAAGAACTTCAAATTGTATATTTTGTCTGCGGACTGAAAATATCTTGTGCCAGTCAGGGACCCGTGTACCAGATTTGTGTTGTCATTTTTTTCCAAGATGTTTTTGAAAATAGCAGATCTACAAGCGTTGCGAGCTTGCAGATCGGCTATTTTCAAATAGCTGATGCATACATACAGGTTTAAGGTCTCATGTTGCTTCTTTTGGGCTTGTTTTCATAGACCTGGTTGCTTGTTTCTCTCACACAATCTGGCAACACTGGTTAAATCCATGGACATCTCCATGTCCCATGCTGTTCTGTTCTGATGAACCGCCGCTATTTAGAAGATTACGGAATACGCCGAGTCTCTGTCCGGTGAATATATGTTATTGTAGCCTAAAGGAAGGCGGACATTATGTAGGAGATTTATTTATTTATTTTTGTCCGGCGATTCCGCGTTCGTGTCGGATTATAACGGCGATGCTGTCATCTAGCTGTCTGTCTGCGGCAATCAATGGAAGAAGAACATGCGATGTAACGACGAGCTCGGATTTAACGGATCGTTGTTTTTCAGCGATATCTTGACAGTTGTGTGAAAACGATTGATAATCATGCTATTCGGTAACATTGTGGCGTTAAGGAAGGAGGAGCGTGACGTAAATCATGGACGGTTTCATATCCGTTATGCGGAGAAGATGCGCTTCTTCGATGAATTGACAATGAACACATGTAGATGATTCTGGCATGATGGTTCTTTTGTTGAAAGAAGAATTGGAGTCGGAACACTAGGATCCCCATCCTACGCAGGCTATTGTTATTATTATTGTTTTTCTAACGATCAAAAACCGATGCCAAGGCACATTTCCCCTCATAGGCTGTGTTGAGCAATCTCCTGTCTCCTCATTCCAAATATTCTGACTGAACTTGTGGTTGTCAGCCAAGGATATAAAAGTGACTATTTCACACACCTACACGAAGCTTGTCACAGAAGTACTGTGACATTGCATTCATCTCCTATACTACTGTAGGCCATGTGCCTATTTTTTGTCATTTGTACCAAAATGTCATATTGTACATATAACATTTTTATGGCCAATAAACGATCGCTCAACTAGACTACACTTGAAAAAAAAAAAACGTCCATTGAGATAAAGTGGCCATTGTGTGATGATGCACGACGTCATCAGGATGAAGGAGGGGTGCCGAATCTGCGCCCGAGAACTCTGCGGCAACCAGCGCCGGTGGATCTTCCACCCCGCCGCCAAGCTCAACCTGCAGGTGCTGCTCTCGCACGCCCTGGGCCACGAGCTCACCCGAGACGGCCGCGGCGAGTTCGCCTGCTCCAAGTGTGCCTTCATGCTGGACCGCATGTACCGCTTCGACACGGTGATCGCCCGCGTGGAGGCCCTGTCTCTGGAGCGCCTGCACAAGCTGCTGTCGGAGAAGGACAGGCTGAGGCAGTGCATCGGGGGTCTTTACCGCAAGAACAACACGGGGGACACTGACGCTCGTCTGCCCGGGTCCGACGCGGGAGAAGGTACTGAGGTGGCAGGTACTGAGGTCGAGGTGGCGGGTGAAGACTCTCCTGTGGTGGACCTGTCAGCCATACAGGATGCTAGATACACTGAGATGATCCAGGAAGATCTAACCTACTCTGTGTATGAGTCTTGGGCAGATCAGGAAGACCCGGCGTTAGACCCTCAGTCCCAACCCGCCCCTCACCACCACCATCAACACCAGTGCCAAGGCTCAGAATCACACTCGGGGCAGAAGCCAAGAAGCTGCAGGAGGTGCAACACTCTCCGTGTAGCTGATTCTGACTATGAGGCGGTGTGTAAGGTTCCACGTAGCGTGGGCCGAAGGAGTACCTCGTGCGGACCCTCCACCCGCTATTCAACCACTGCCACGGGCGCAGAGGACGCTCCCACAATCTCTGAAGTCGTCGAAGCCACTCCCGTCATCTCGGTGTCCCCCTCAGCCGGGCTAGAAGATGACAAGACCCTATGTGAGAGGTCAACCCTCAGCCTGACATCATCTGTAGAATCCCTCGACACCGCTGTGGATATGACTTGCACCTCCACCACCCACAAAGAGGTGGAGGAGGTTGAGCGAGAGCCAGTGGGAGAGCGAGGTCCAGAAGAGACTCCACCAAGAAGGGAACTGCTGTGGAGCAACCCGCCAAGCGAGAGCTCTCCCTGTGGGGTTGAGCAGCTACTCAGCCTGTTTAGGGGATGGGAGTACAGGCCTGTTAAGACACCACAGGGCAGTAAACTCCCTGTTCTAGTCAAAGCTAAACTGGAGCAAGGCCTCTCCCTGTCCCTACCCATCCTATTCAGGACACCCTCTGGAGGGATCGTGACCTGTGATCACTACCCCCACCACCCTGTGCCAGAGATATTGACCCCCTCCGCTCAGCAGGAGCTGCACACAGAGCTGGCAGAGATGGAGGAGCAGTGGTTCGATGACTACGTACAATGCAGGCCTTTCCGCTTCCAGCAGGTAGCTAGCTAATAACCACAGCTAGCTGCAACCTGGGGTTCTTAGACCCCATTGGGATACACATGATATCACCCTGCAGCGGTATTTAACCAGGAACCAAGCAGAATATTTCAAAGTAAAGGGGTTTATTAAGAAGACATAGTAGCCTGACAACGCACGATGGAGGGAACTATAATCCAAATTGATCACAGGATGATCTGATATACTGTAGGCCTAGCAGAAGTCATGTATTGAAAATCTACATAACTTTGTTGAAGGAGAACAAGCATCTATTCAACATTATCATTATGTGTGCCTTCCATTCACAGAATGAATGAGGTCTAGTTTATTTTGTTTGTCCGTGTGGCTTACTTGCTTATCATCATGTTGTTCTCTGCTCAGCACAGTTGCTTCCTTCATTACACTCAATGGGAAGCATAACCCCCCATCATCGTTCTCTTAGCAACACTTCTATTGCCATGGGAACTGTCTCCAAGGTCTGCAGCAGCCTGAGCTGGCTCCATAACTTCCTTTTATCATGTTAATGGTTAGCCTGAATTTGCCTGCCAGGCGTACAGCAAACACACACAAGGATAGTCTATTAAATGCGTGTGTGTTGGTCTATTATTTTGCAAGGAAGGAAGTCTTGTGTGTGAATAGCTTTGTTATGCATGTGTGTGTGTGTGTGTGTGTGTGAGTCTGACTGCAGACATTTATAGCGAAGTCACTCATTCGTTGCCTTACGCTCATTTAAAACGGCTTAAGTGACGTAATGAATACTAGAGCATTGTGACATTAATTATTAGTGTGCCCTGAGGGCTGATCTTTCAGACCCCAGCTTGGTTCGCAGGGCTGGGAACATCATGTAGTTAACAGGGTTCAGCTGGACTGTGTGTCCTCTCAGGTTAATAAGTTTACATCACGTAGATTAAGTCATCGTTTAAACAGCCAAGCTTAATTTCTTTCATTCTTTCTCCCCTCCTTTGCTTGCTTTTTTCTAACTCCTCACACAGATTCTTTGGGGCATAGCTCATGTACTCAGTGATAATGAAGGGTTCCCTCGCGTTATGAATGGCTTATGTACACTATTAATAGAGGCTCGCTGGCAGAATATCACAGCACAAATCTGTAAAAACAAAAACAGGGAAGTCAACAACGTGCTGCCGTGGTAACGGGCACTTCCTCAGGAAGTCATCCAGCAGCAGACTGACATCATCACTTTCCACTCTCTGCTGACTGCTGGACCCACTCAGTGGAGTGGACATCATGTCGCTATGTCTGTCTACTAGTGTCTCCCGCTTTGGCGTAGTGTTGTCTATGTGTGTGTGTGTGTTCACTGTGTTGTGTATTAACCCATTCAATCCGGGCACACATCTCTGTCATTTTAGATTTCTTTGGCTATTCAAAAGTAGAAGATATACAAGCTCATAGCGCGGCTTGTAGATCTGTTATTTTTGAAAAATCATGAACATTTGAGCAAATATTTAATCTTTTGCAAATAATGAATGTACTAACGAGATACTTTGTGTGTGTGTGTGTGTTGTAGAAGCAGATGGAGGAACAGCAGGGTCAGTTGAGTCAGTATGAGAGTGCTGCGGGTCAGTGTGTGGGTGAACTCCAGAAGCTCCAGGATCAGGTCCACTCCTTGCAGACCAAGATCAGAGAGAGTGAATCCAGGAACCAGGTATCGATCACTTCCTCCACTGTCTCAACTCCATACAAACCCACTTGAAATCTGATGCTACATTTCTGTCATCCCCAAACTCCACGGATGACTGAACGAGAGAAATCATTGATTGAGTTGAAAATGTGCAGCTGTCATGTGTGATAAAAAATACACACAAACACACACACACACACACACACACATATCACATTCTATAAATGCAATTTGCTAAAACGTGTGTGTGCGTATGTTAGAAGCTGCAGGTGCGTCTTGGAGAGATGGAGCTTGAGCTGAGGTCAGCTAGTGAGGAAGCCCAGAGACAGGAACGCAACATCCAGAACCACTCTGACACCATCAACTCCAAGGAGATGGAGGTAAGGAGGGAGGAGAGGGGAGGAATGGATGGATGGATGGAGTGATGAAGAGGAGGTATGGGGGGGTAGGAAAATGTATGGGAGGGTGAAAGAGCACAGATGGTGATGGGGAAGGGGAAAGGGGATAGAGGTACAGGGATGAAGGAATACATGTCGAGAAAATTAGAGGTAAAGAAAGAAGTTCACTGATAGCAATGACAGGGACCAGTGTCATTCTTGCATTAGGTTGTAGTCAGTGTGTATCTTGTCTCAGTTTCTCTGTGTGTGCGTGTCCTCAGGCTGCAGAGTTGTTCAGCGTGATTGAGGAGCAGAATAAGATGCTTTTCTCTCTCAAAGAACTGGCCAACAGGAACCAGCTGCAGCACCTACAAGTGAGTCTTTAACAACTTATTGCACAGGTCGTATGTACTGTTACTGTATACGCAGGACCTAGTCTCCCCAGGGAACTAGATAGTATTGCCCTCAACGATGAAACAAAAGAGGTTGAAATCAAAACAAAATCTAGCATGCATAGTGAGATTTTAGAGTGACAGTGTTTGACAGCCAAGAGCAACCGATTAAAACGTTGTGGTTGGAAGCCAGAGGGGAAACAATACAAGATAGAGAAAATACCCCAGTCGCCTTTATCGTCTCGATGTCTGGCCCTGTCAGACCAGCAGTACACAAGCCCCACTGTCATCGGTCCACACACTCATTCTGTGTACTCCTTTCTATTCCATCTCTGTCCTTCCTTGACACCACCCCCCCCCCAATCTGGCTCTCTATCCTGACCAGGCATCTGGAGCAGAAACCATCCGAGGGCAAGGAGAGGTGCTGGGTCTCCAGGCCACTCTCTTCCAGGCCCAGCTGGAGCTGCAGGCTGGTCAGCGGGCCCAGAGCCAGGCCACCAGAACACAGGAGGACCTGACCCGCGCCCTGCAGCGCCTGGAGAAAGATCTGGAGGCGGCGCAGCAGCACAGGAGGGAGAGTGAGAGACACAACCAGGTTAGTGGGAGGAAGATTGTGTTTTCTTTGCTTTTCGGTTGATGGTTAACAGTAGTGGGATGCAGTAGTTGAGGAAAGGTGCACAGTAATTATATAGTGTGTAGTGTACTTTCATATTCAATTAATTGTGTGTTTAATCTTAATGTGTGCCTTCTTTTTAACATTACTTTCCTTTTTAGATTAAATGTTAAGGATTTTATTTGTTACATCTCCTATACAAGTACACAAGTGTGTTTCAGTTCTTCCACATTGTAGCAGCAAAAACAATAATAACAGGGAAAAAAAATCTTTTGAGCCTATGAGTTCCAAAATGTTGCCATATGCAAGATTACACACGTTTTAAGTGCTCAAGGGGTGAAACTTCATTTAATCTTCTCCGACTTTGATGAGCGTTTATTAAGTTTGATCGGCTTCTCCTTTGCAGGAGCTGCAGTTGGCTCTGGAGATGGCACGCACCGTGCTGCAGGACAGAGATGAACAGCTCAGAGACAAGGAGGGAGAGAGACGGATATTGGAGGAGGACGCACAGAAGGCCATCCGAGAGCTGAGGAGTTCACTGCAGACGAAAGATCAGCTGGTGCAGGTTTGTCACACAAAACACACTACAATATATACAGCCACTACAAATGATACACAAACATGCACAACATACATACACAAGTGTGAATGATGTATAGATGTGTAAATTAGCTAATTGATCACAGCGATATACTGTAAACATTATTTCAGCTAAAAAGGAAGGAAGGGTTGACAGCAACTCACAGAAATAAACTGTTTAAATGCATAAGTGATGTTTGCACATACTTACAGTAGTTACACACACACACACACACACACACACACACACACACACACACACACACACACACACACACACACACACACTCAATGTAATGTTTTCTCTACCAGGACTACTCGGAGTTGCTCGAACAGCAGCGTGATCCGAAGGAGAAGAGAGACTCTCTGCTTCAGAAACTCCGTCAACGCATCAAAGACAGAGACAAGGCCCTGGAGGTGCACAACACACACACACACACACACACACACACACACACACACACACACACACACACACACACACACACACACACACACACACACACACACACACACACACACACACACTGAACAATACTCCACTATTTATCAATACTCACAAATCTTATGATAACCACATGCCCTGGCTTAAATATATGTTCTGCGCCATGCTGTCCACAGCGATCGGTGGATGACAAATTCCGCTGTGTGGAGGAGAAGGCGGAGGAGGGTCGTCGTCTGCAGCTGCTGCTGAGGGAGAAGGAGAGAGACCAGGAGAGACAACGCTGTGTCCTCAACAACAACGAAGAGACCATCACTGTGAGGACACACATATACCATGTATCCATAAGCAGTCAACAAACCAACTTTTATAATACACACACACACACACACACACACACTTCTTTTCCTCTGATCAACGGTCCACATCATCACGTGTGTGTGTGTGTGTGTGTGTGTGTGTGTGTGTATAGAGCCTGGAGGTGCTGTTGCGTGGTAAGGGTCTGGAGTTGGAGCAGGTGGGTGAGGCATGGAGAAGTGCACAGCGCCTCCATCAGGACAGTGAGGAGAGACAGAGTCGCTGTCTGAGGGAGAGAGACGTGCTCATCAGCCAGCTGCAGACCGCCCTGCACACACGCACCAAGGAGGCAGAGGTACTGTACACACATGGACCCAACAATCTTGTATAGCTTGGTTTTCTTTTGTGACACACATTTCAGTTGAAATTTATATTTTGTCAAGTATAACTGTTAGAGAGCGAGAGAGACTATTATTATTAGTAGTAGTGTGACTAAATTAAAATGATGTATTAATAATAGGAAAAATCTGCTATTTTAGCTATTTGTCATATGACGAAGTTTATAATCCGATCTGATGAGGAAGGTAGTGCATGCACATCCGTGGCCCAGGTGCAAGACAAGCAAAAGTATCATATAAAAGAATAGAGTCTGCACACTAGTGTGATGCTGAAAAAGCTCTGCTGTATTTTATTGCGATCGTAATGTTGACGACGCAATCAAATACAGCGGAGCTTTTCCAGCATCACCAGTGTGTAGACTCTATTCTTTTATATAATTTGATCTCCCCTCTCCTCCCCTGAGCAGGATCTGCGTGGCTCCCTGCTGAGCCAACTCCAGGCAGGACCCCGTGACGTCCTGGAGGAACTGAGGGCCCGTCTCCAGCTCAAAGACCGCCTGTTCCAGGAGGTGCTGTCAGACCGGACCCGCCAGGCCCAGGAACACCAGGCGCAGGTCCAGGACCTGCTCAACACCATCGGTGCCAGGGACCAGTACATTCAGGTAGTCGAGATGGAATTAATTAGAAGTGAAAGGGGCTCTGTGTGCAGTGGGAGGTACAAGATGTAAACTGTGCTTCACGCGTGTTTACACCGATCAGACTAACATAGCTTACCTGAGAATTATGATTGTAACACCATAATAAATACCAGTGATTTGCCATGAATGAAAACCACCACAGAGTTAACCTGATAAAGTGCACAAAGATTCTGAATGGAAGAAGTACTTAAGGTGTAAATATTTCTCAATTCTGACTCCAGAGTGGCGACCCAACACTGAACCACATGAACACTAGCATCCCTATTCTGGGCATATCATAATAGGTGAACATTTGGCAAAAATAGGTATACATTCAGTCAAAATTGCAGATCTACAAGCTTACAATGCGTCACATTGCGAGCTTATAGATCTGATATTTCCGGTGAAGAAATTTCTTCAGACCCCTGGAGGACCCCAGTCAACAATGGATATAGGTTTTAAGTGGTTAAAGACAAACATCAAATGTAATGTATTATGAGACTTAATGTCTCAAGTTCTGGCATTTTCCATCCACTGAAACACCCTTCAATGTCTTTGTTATTTGTTCACTTTGACTCTCTGTTGGCATTAATTTTACTGTTCATCTTCCACACAAGATTCCCCTTGGTGATATTTAACCCATTAAAACCGGGAAAGCACCTGTGACATTTTAGATTTTTGCGTTGGCGGCCCGGACCGCTGGCGTAGTGGTCTGGGCACCAAGGCTCCAAGGTAGCCTGACAGTGTGTTGCGGGGTTTGAGTCCCGATCCCGATGGCCTTTGCTGCATGTCGCTCCCCAGCTCTCTCCCCATTTCCTGTCAGCCTACTATCCCGTCAATGAAGGCATAAAAAGCAACAACAAATATATAAAAAAAAAAAAAGTATATATTTTTTTGCGTTGGCTATAAAAAAAATAGCAGATATACAAGCTCACAGCGTGTCACTTCGTGCCACACTGCGAGCTTGTGCATCTGCTATTTTTGAACATTTAAAAAAAAAATCTTGAAAGTGTAAGAACTACTGATTTTAGAGTGCATTTGTACAATCGGCCTCAGGTCTTAACACATTGAATGCCAATCGCGTAGATCTACGCGAACCTATTTAAAGCCGCAGCGTGCCAGTCGCGTAGATCTACGCGAACCGCCGATTCCCATTGAAATTGCCCCAGGTGCACTTTCCGAATTTTTTTGATCCATTTCCGTTTCCGGTTTCCGGTCGGAAACAGAATTATTCGGGTTCCGTTTTTTTCGATCGTATCCGCTTCCTGTCTGGGATCCTGTTTAAAACTCGATTTTCTCGGTTGTTGTTTTTCTCCTCGCTGATCACTGTTTAGCGTTGATCGGCTGTATCTTCAAGATGGCGGCACGGATTTGGAAACTATTTTCGCTGGCCGTTTCTCACAGATCCGCTGTGTGTTTAGAACCAAATGAACGCGCACTTTTAACTTATTTAGCGAGGTCTGTGGCGACATGAAAAAAACAACAATAAAACGCTGGCACTGGTGAGTACATTATGAGATTAAACTCTGGCATGGAATGTGTTAATGGGTCCTAGCCTGTCTGAAGATGTCTAAAAAGCCCCCTGTGATCCCAACCTGTGTGTCCCCCTCGGTCAGGACTCTGCGGGTCGGCTGGGCGAGGTGATGAGCGAGCAGACGGGGAGGCTCCAGGAGCTTCGCAGACAGCTCACCTCCGGTCCCCAGCTGGCAGGGCCCCCCGGCTCAGGAGGATCCAGTGTGGAGCTCCAGGCCATGCAGGAGGATCTGTGTCTGGCCCTGAGGAGGGAGAAGGAGGCCTGGGAGGAGAGCAGGAGTCAGGCCGCCAGGCTGGACGCTCTCGCCAGGACACTTCATGTCAAAGAAGACGTCATCAAGGTGTGTGTGTGTGTGTGTGAACTGCTTCAGGAATATCTTTTGTAGTTTTGTGCATAGCAGTGTTTAAGAAAGACAATGTTGTGTGTGCCCTGCAGGGCTTCCAGAGGCAGCTGGTGGAGCCGGCAGCCCTTCCTCTGGTGGAGACTCTGACACAGGAGATCCAGGAGCTGAGGGAGAGCCTGCTTCAGCAGGGCCTGGCCCCAGCCAGAGGCCCTGCCCTGGGCAGAGACAGTCTGAACCACAGGCTGCCCGAGTTTGGAGGTGGGCATCAGAGAAGCATGGGCCAGTATCTGTAATGACATGTGTTCCCCAGCAGGAGGTCTGGAGCATGGTGGTGGTCCTAACGCATTGCAAATGAATTTAACACGTGGGACTTTTTTAAGTGTCAACTTTAACAAAAAAAAATCTGTGATGTCAGTAACCTAACCTGGGCATCTGCTACGATAGAACACGCTCTCTCACACACACACACACACACACACACGCACACGCAAGCTAAGATGGAGTGTGGTGGCGAGTTACTAATTAATATTTAACCCATGCTGTGCTAACTGGTGTGGGAGTGGTCGGCAATTGTCTTGTTTAATTTGTTATTTATAAATCGGTGCAATTTTTAATAGAATGACTTTGTGCAATCAATTTAATTGTTTATTGTTGTGATGGAAAGATAATTTCCCTTGTTACTTACGGATACTGTGTTTGTATTATGTCATAAAATGTGGCTATTTAATAGTTATAGTGGATGTATGTGTGTGTGCCTTTGCATGTACAGTACAGCAGCATTTACTGTGTTTATTTGCTTTACAATGACATAGCTATAATATTAAACTCCTGTTCAGCTTTATAATGTAGAAATTACATTTAGAATTTAATACTACTGATATAGTATAGGAACCGCCTAGGTGAATGTTTAACATTTATACTTGCTTTCTGTGTGGTTTATAATGAGCTCCATTGCAATACGGCAAACATTAATTACTTACATCTTGCGTTTATAACATTTGCCTTATACAATTGTGCTCCACACTGAAGCGCCGTAAGTACAGGTACTGGAGGGATACGTCTTCTTTTACTGAAATTGAGGAATGTCAAATGTACATTAAATGTGTTTACAATCTCCCTGTGTTTTGAACAACATGAACATGTGATTTTCTTCACAAGTTCTAAGCACATTCCGGTCTGAATTAAATTCTGATCTTTACATGTTGTTGACCATTCAATAAATCATCCTACCGGACCCTTAAGCATTGTGTGCTGCTGTGTAGCAATTCAAGAGTTGACATGGTTCAACTGCCCCTCTCTCATTTCCCATCTGGAGATAGGACAGCCCTTTCTATGGTGCAACACTACGCTAAAGCAAAATCCTGAGTGTTAATTTAACTCTGTGTAAAAATGTCCCCTTTAAGGTCAATTTGTACAGCATATTCCTTAGGTACATTAATCCTCACTTAATTTCACAACACTCTTACTGTGTATGTTCAGTCGGTCCTCAAACACTCGGAGCGAATAAACAATGTTCAAACTACTGGACATCAAACAATTAATCTGGAGATGCCTTATTTATACAGGTTAATGTTTTTATTTGAGGTAGAAAATCGGCCTCGTTTCGAAAGATAATTACATTGTTTTGTTGCCTCGTTATATTCACTTTCTGTGTGGATGTACACAACACAGCAGCAGTTTAAATTAATGCAAAGTAATGGCACAAAATAAACTCTCCCGCTGTGTGTGTCTAAGGACCTTTAGACACACAAAGTACTTGAGTGATTGATTTGATTGGTGGAGGAATAAATGCACCCACCTTATATGCTTGCTTGCCTGCATGCGTTGATACTAAAGTGTGTGAGTGCATGTCTAAAGGACACAAAGATACACAATCAACCAGATAGATACTATCTGTATGTAACAAACATTACATGAGTCAAATATGAAAGGATATACGTACTGTATATATACAGTACAGCATATATGATGAAAGTATGATCATTAGTTTGGCTATTCATTCATACAGTTCAATAGACTGGGTCTGCCCTGCATTAAAACTGCTACAGTATACTGTATCAGTCTGTCCCATAAGTGCTTCAGCTCTTTTCAAAGAGGAACTCGCCCCGTACATACAATAGAGAATGTGAAATAGTTGGGTTTCTGGATAGTTTGGGTTTATATTTCTGCAGTTAAATTCAGTGTAGTTAGAGAAAGGTGTGATGTCCCACCTTGAGGAACGGGTCAGGATTTGAACTCATGGTTGCAGTTCATATAAGGTTCCCTGCTGGGCTAGTTCATATCGCCCCTAATCCTAATCTAACAGGACATCATGATCCGTTTAGAGATATCCCCTCCTACTGGTCTCCACAGGCCTGTAAAGCCTGTATCATTACCTTTAATTATGGGATTAAGAACCAATCCAGATCTGGTGTTTAGATCTCTACTAAAAATATCTGTCTGAGCTGGAGTGTTCCTAAAAGACCAAACTGATATGATTAGGAATGGCATTCCTGATTTCTTCCTAAGAATATACAGAATGTGTTCATCCCTGTTTTTGTCCAACCTGCATAGTGTGTTGACCAGCTGCACCACAGATGCACAAACATCCTTACTGACCACTGTGAAATACAAGTTTCATGCCACTCTGGTGTTATACTTGCTTTGCAAATACATTCATGAATTCCCTGACATTACTGCAAAGTACACTTATTATTCAGTGATTAGAAGGTCATTTCCCCGTAAAGGTTCACATGACAGATTGTGTGTACTGGAATTGTGGCAGATGGTGGAACTGATCAGGGCTGATCAGATCATAGTCTCTTAAGCCAGACTACTCTTCCACAATCTTAGGCAGACGCATTTCAAAATTGTGGGGGCTAACACGTATGTCTTGAAAGACTAATCAGGTCCTAATTATACATAGATGATCAGAGCAATATCAAGCTATGTTACAGACAGGAGGAATAGTATTTATATGCAAGAGCTAAAATACTTCTCTCTTGCTACAGAGACATAAGCCTCTATTGAGGATATGCCATACACGGTGTGTGTTGTCGCACACAGTACAAAAATAATTACTCACAAAAGTAACAATGATAAATAAATCTGCCCGAATAACACAAACGGTAAAGATTTCAGTGGAACTGGTCATTGATCGTGTTTGTTGTGTGCATGCATACATGTCTATTCTTCTCATGATATCAATATATTATTTCTCCAGACCAATGCTCAGAAGATGAAGATGAAGATGATGATGATGAAGATGACGATGATGAGTATGCTGACAGCATCGATGAAGAGGAGTCCAAACTGACTGCCCAGTCACTGGCCGTCATGAAGGTACCATATCACAGCCACCTTTTTAGTATTCAGAGCATGTTGCATGGACATCTGGGTCAGTATTCATAAAGCTGAGACTCACAGCACTGCTGTGTACCCCCACAACAGGGTTGTGCTTACTGATGTGG
Organism: Gymnoscopelus braueri; assembly: GCF_963280865.1. Taxonomy (NCBI): domain Eukaryota; kingdom Metazoa; phylum Chordata; class Actinopteri; order Myctophiformes; family Myctophidae; genus Gymnoscopelus; species Gymnoscopelus braueri. Next base: position 28,350,959 of record NC_137607.1, read on the forward strand.
TCTCTAGGCTACAGTTGATTGCAGCACAGACAGACAGGCACTCGGCCAGCATACATAATGTTATCATGAGTAATGTTAATGACCTTGGATCACTGTTTGCATGTAATGTGAGGATATTAACCACATTCTAAGACTGCATGAGCGGAGGAACCTGGCATTCAAATTTGCATTTCACTGCATGGAGAAATCTTTTTTAGAGTGTGACTAGTTTGGGTTCTGAACATCTGAAATACCTCTCCACCTTCCTGTCTGTGTGAGCAGAGCTCGGTAACACGAGGAAAGGACAGTCTATCCCAGGAGGGCTTTGAGGGTCCGGGGCTGGTGGACGTCAGACAGCTGGTGGAGCAGAAGAAGGCTGTGGAGAGACAGCTGGGAGAGCTCAAGGCTCAGCTGGAGAAGGCCGGCTTCTCCTCCCTTTCACAGATGAGGTGAGATGGCCTGCTCTCTTTACCTAATGTATATTTAACCCATTGAGACCTGAAGCCGATTCTACATGTCTCCTAAATCTCAACAGTTTTCTGAAAAACGTATGTTTCTGTATCAGTGGTGCTCAATCTTTTTCATGTCAAGGACCCCCAAAATTACATGTATTTAGCCGCAGACCCCCATCAAAATATATTGTTCCAGGGACCCCCAGAAGCAAAGATTTGAGATAAAAATGTTCGCTTTAAAAATATATTATGTTCAAAGATTTGCACACATTTTCATGATTTTTCAAAAATAGCAGATCTACAAGCTCGTAGCGCGGCACTCGGTGCCGCGCTATGAGCTTGTAGATCTGCTATTTTTGAATAGCCTAAAGTGTAAAATAATGCTTTTTAGCTCAAATTAAAAAATGACACAGTTCCAGGTCTTAATGGGTTAAAGGAATAGTTAACCCACAAATTAGAATTCTGACATCATCTACTCAGTACTCACCCTAATGCCAGTTGAAACCTGGATAAAGGTTTTCTGTCCACACAACTAAGCCAACGGTGACCAGTCCTTAGAGTTCCATAAAAGGCAAAACATGACCATGACATTATTCTATACAGCTCGGACAGTGTAAGCCATGTCTTCTCAAACCAAGTGATCCTCCACGCTCTGCTCTGCGATTTACGATACGAGAACACAAAATCTCCCTAGAATATTTACCCTTCACATGGAGATTGTGGGGCAATTGAGCAGGAGGGAAACTTATAGATTCATCTATCTACCCCAAGGGGAAATACAATAGTCTGACTGTCTTTTGTGTCGGTAGCCATAAAGATTTATAATGAGACATACGATGGTCGCTCTGCTCGTTCCATAGTCTAACTAGCTCTGAAGTGTCCTGTATAAGGCAAGCTTTGTTGAGGGTGTATACTGTTGTATACTTTGTATATTTTTATTACTAACCCTAACCCTGGCAAATAACCAACATGTATGACATTTAGATCTGGGTAAATTTGCTTTGATATAAATTTGCTTTCATCATTCTACCTGACGTGTGGAAATCTTACTTTGACCGGTAAAAAATATTTTTTTTGTGTAAAAGAATGTTTACCACTTGCCAGGTGTAGATTTAAGGTCACATGACAACACTTTTCTAGTTTTCTAGCTAAAGGGGGTGGTTCATCTTACCCAATGGCTCATCTTACGCCGTTCTCCTATTGTCCTAACATTGTCCTAACTTGTTTTTGTGCCTGATTCTCTTTCTCTCCACCCTCTTTCTCTCTGTGCCACAGGAAAGCACTCTTCAGTCTGCGTGCGGAGAACGATGGCCTACGGCACCAACCGACTGCAAGAGTGCATCCTGACGCCACGGAACAGTGTGAAGAACAGAACTTGTTCGAAGACGAAGACGGGGCTGACGAAGAGTTGGACGTAACTATCGAGGAGGACGAGGACGAGGAGGAGGAAGGCTCTGAGCAGTGGGATGCCTGGGATGCTTGTGAGCTACGTCTGCCCAAGCCTCAGTTGAGAGATAGCCTGGGAAAGAGGAGAGGAAACAGGCCGGTCTCTCTGGACCTGGGGGCCCTGCTCTCCCACTCAACACAGGTAACGAGAGTGTGTTTTTCACACTTAGTTTAGAGCATATATGTTGTCATAATAGTGGCATAGATAACAATAGATTATTTTGCTTTTGTGTATTTTTATATCAAATCAAGAATCAAGAACATTGGCAGGTGAAGGGAAAAAAAATACTAACATAGTGTACCGAGTTGGAAAATATATATTTTCAGAAGCTAAACAGTACCATAAATATTTCTGAAAACACTTGAGACAAGAAAAAGGCAATGCAGTAACAGGAACTTCATTCAGTGCTGCCTTGCAGATACACGCCCAGCCCCTGTTTCACTATGAAATATGTTCGCAAACATCCTTTAACTTCTTTCTCAGGAAACTAAACAAGTTGTTTTCGTGACCAAAAAGGAGGCAGAATCCAGTGTACTCTTTTGAGTTTTTAGTTGAAAATGTTAATGGATAATGCAAAGATGACTTGTTTTACAAGTTTTGGCTATTGATTCACTGAATATTGCCTCCAGATTGTAATGTTCCATGTCCCTCCTTCGTGTCTCCCTCTTGGATGTAAATAGGAAATAAAATCCCTCAGTGTGTTTACACCTTTCCTGTTGATGGACTCTCTGGCCACTCCTAAACGCCACTCAGTCTTCCCTGTAACCTGAACCTCATAGTAAAACCTTCCTGAGGAGAAGCTTTGTTTTCCTAAGACATTGACATACAGAGAGAATCTCTCTGTGTTGTCAGGGGGATTCTTCCTTACGGTTCCACAACTCACTTGTTTTCCATTCTCAGACAGGATGAGGTAGGGATTTGCTGTATCAGGGTCCAGAGTTACATCCACCTCATATTGCATCCTCCTCAACTCAGCATCACACAGCTTGTTCTCCATCTCTTGACTGAGTGTCTTCACTAGCTGTCTAGAACTGTCCCAGTGACGTCTAAGAACCCAAACAGTGACGTCTCAAAGTTACGATCGAGGAATGGTCAGCTTTGACTTCCACTCGGTGCTCTAATGGTTTCAATAGGAGTATGTAAAGTCTACTTCTCTTTCACTAATGTCCTCACACTGTGTGGAATCAGCCTTTAAATACAGCTCCTCAAATCTCCACTCATCAAATATGACATAATTTTCCCAAAAATGGAGTTCCATGTGACTCCAGACCGGCCTCAACGTACTGTGATTGGACACGCCAGGTAACCATGGCAACATTGGGCGGCCATAGCAGATTCATTCGAGAGACCTCCTGGGAAGACACATTAAAAAGAGGCAAAGGAGAGAGCAGACAATATTCTTAATTAAGAAAAATAAACTGATACATTCAAAGGTGAAGTATTGTAGTGCAGGTCTTGGCAACAATCACCCATCTTGTGCAAAATGAAAACGGGACCGCACAATATTCTAAACTTTCAGAGATTTTGCCAAAAATCATATTATTTGAGACACATGGGGTTGATTGGATGTTGTGTTCGTGATGGATAAGAAATAGGTCCCAGCCCGCCCACACATGTATGAATCCAATCACAGTCAATGGAGTATCAGAACCCTGTTTGATGCTCATTGTCACATGACTCACGACACCATTTCTACCTAATTTGGTATAATAAAAAAAAATCACACCCTGTGTGAAGTGGGCGGTGTCTTGCTAGCTAATCACAATACTGAATGGAGTCAACCAATCATGTACAAACAATAAATACATTTATTGAAACACTATTTATGATGGAAGAAACCATAACTTAAAAAAAAAAAATGTATGGTTTTTTTTTAAGTTATGGTTTCTTATATAGGGCTATGCACATGTGTCATGTGACACTGGCCAATCACAGTCCTGAATAGACTGTGATTGGCCAATCACGGTGCAGGGTTAGGCGGGGTACATTTTTGGCCAATCACAGCGCAGGATTTGTTGTACAAATATCCAAACCTCACTTATAGGGGCGGTTTCACCGCCCAAAAAACTGATATCTGAAGCAAAGTGTTTATGAAGGGGTGTAGGGGTGGATCATGTCCTGAAGGTCAGGAGGTGAGGTGACCTTGACTGCCTTGTAGGTCATCACCAGTGTTTTGAACTGGATGAAGCGTCCTTGAGCAAGGCACTGAAGCCCTAACTAATGCAGATAAGCAGGTTTGTTCAGAGTTACAATTATATGCTGTGTAATTTACACATTCTATTGTAAATGCAACCCTCATTGTAAAATGTAAGGATTAATCCTGTCAATCAGTGTGACTGACAGGAGAGATGATCAGAGGAGCAGAGCTTCTATGATCATTAGAACCTGGACTGAAGAATGGAAAGAGTTTCTCAGTGAAGGTGCAGCCAGTTAAAGAGTAGAGATGACCTCTGGTCTCCACATCATAAAAGGAGACCAGACCCTCCTCATAATCCACAAACACTCCCACTTTCTGGACCTCCTCTCTTACAGGGAGGAGGACAGAATAATGGTCAGCAGCAGCCCAGTACTCATTTCCATTACACAACCCTATACAGTAACCATCGTTGGGACACCGATAGATCCATTCTTTCCTGTTGATGGACTCTCTGGCCACTCCTAACCACCACTCAGTCTTCCCTGTACCCTGAACCTCATAGTAAAACCTTCCTGAGGAGAAACTTTGTTTTCCTAAGACACTGACATATAGAGAGAATCTCTCTGTGTTGTCAGGGAGATTCTTCTTTACATTTCCACAACTCACTTGTTTTCCATCCTCAGACAGGATGAGGTAGGGATTTGCTGTATCAGGGTCCAGAGTTACATCCACCTCATATTGCTGGATCCTCCTCATCTCAGCATCACACAGCTTCTTCTTCATCTCTTGACTGAGTGTCTTCTCCAGCTGTCTAGAACTGTCCCAGTGTCTAAGAACCCAAACAGTGACGTCTAAGAACCCAAACAGTGACGTCTAAGAACCCAAACAGTTAAGATCCAGGAATGGTCAGTTTTGACTTCCACTCGATGCTCTAATGGTTTCAATAGGAGGATATAAGACTGCTTCTCTTTCACTAATGTCCTCACACTGTGTGGAATCAGCCTTTAAATACAGCTCCTCAAATCGCCACTCATCAAATATGACGTCATTTTCCCAAAAATGGAGTTCCACGTGACTCCAGACCAGCCTCAACGTACTGTGATTGGACACGTCGGGTAACCATGGCAGCCTGGGAAGGCAAAGGTCCCAAGTTCGATTCCAGGCCTCAGCAATGTGTCAAAGGGTGAAACTGAGCAAGACACTTATAGACTAGGTCAGTTTTCCAAAAATCTTAACCCCGAAGGCAAATCGTGTTAATTTATGTATATATGTTTTTAGGGGTATTAAGGTGTGCTGAATCCTGCTGTAAAGCTAAAAAATGGCCCCTCTGTCCTCAAAATTGACCATTTAAAGATGGTGGCCACCACTAAGATGAAACATAATAAAACATATATGTTTGACTAAACAAGGTAGAAAATAGACTGAAATGTCCTTTTTTATGTTTTCATATAGTATGGGGAATACAATTAAATATTCTGATTTACGATCGCTTGTGAAGGAACCACTTTTATATCATTTATATTGTGAAAATTGGCCTCTTTGGTAATGAATAATGTTTTTGGTTTTGTTTGGGTTGGTAATGAATAATTGCTTTAAGATATGTTTTTGCCTTCATTTGTTTTTCTGACTTGTATACAGTATATAACACCACTGGAATTCTTCCTAAATTATTAATTAAGTATCCAAGAACCTCCGAATTCCATCCAAATGACCTCATAATTTTCCCCCAAAGCCTTCTGAAAGGCACAAATAATCTCTAACAAACAAATTCTCAATCAAAATGAGGTTTATTGTCTCATGCAACCGAGACAGTAAAATAAAAATGTCACTCAAGAACCAAAAAAAGAGAAAGGAATGTAAATGAATGTCTTACATGACTGATATGATTTACTTGGTACTCCCTCTGGTCTGTATATTCACCTGTTTCCTAGGCTGTGTGTTTTCCACTTCCTCTCGATTTGATCCAATGAAATCGAATGAAACTGGTCAGATGACCAATGATATCCAATGAAATCGACAGGAAGTGGAAAACACACAGCCTAGGAAACAGGTGAATAGGAGGTAATCTGGACTAAAATGGTCCCCTCTTTCTCCGTCTCTGTGTGTGTGTGTGTGTGTGTGTGTGTGTGTGTGTGTGTGTGTGTGTGTGTGTGCGTGTGTGTGCGTGTGCGTGCGTGTGTGTGTGTGTGTGTGCGTGTGTGTGTGTGTGTGTGTGTGTGTGTGTGTGTGTGTGTGTGTGTGTGTGTGTGTGTGTGTGTGTCTGTGCGTGCATCAGGACGACGATATGGAGGAGAACCAACTATCTGCCAGCAGGCGACAGAGTGCCGTTGCCACGGTGATGAGCGAGAAGGCAGTGCGTCTGCAGCAGGAGAGCAAGGAGCTGCAGGAGAGACTGATGGTGTCTGAAGCCACGGTCCAGGCCCAGGCCGAGCAGATCAAAGACTACAGGGGCCTGCTCAGTGAGTGGACATGTGATGTTGTCTTATGGTCGAGATTGTGCCTTGGAATCTAACTGGACTGCAGTGTAAACACAAACTTAACTGATCCTGTGTTGTACATGTGCAGTATATACAGTACTGTACACTCACTGTAGAACAATTTGCAATATGTGTAAAATGTGACTTGGTCTACATAGCCGATAATATTACAGACAGTAATAAACTAAATAAATTATGATGATGAGGTCCCTCTCTCCCTCTCTCTCTGTCTCTCTCTTCCTTGCAGCGGAGACATCGGTGCAGCAGGACAGTAAGCAGGTCCAGGTGGGCCTACAGGACCTGGGCTATGAGACCTGTGGCCGCAGTGAGAACGAGGCTGAGAGAGAAGACACCAGCAGTCCAGGTGAGCTACAGTATTATGGCTGAAGTGGTGTTGAAGAAACACTGGAGGGCAGTAAAGGAAAGGGTTGGCAGACCTCCAAAACGTTTTTCTTTCTTACATAAGGATTACATAAACTGTCCCTTAACCAAGTCCTCAAAATGTCTCTTATTATACTTATACTTATTTAATGGACCCACTGTTCGTTCCACTCTGAGTTTAATGATGGACACGGTGGTGTGTGTGTAGAACTGAAAACAATCACTATAATTAACATATGTGAATGAGCGAGCACTTCCTCTTAGCGTGGGGAGTCATACAGTGGGAAATCCCATCAGCTTGCATGTGAAGATGTGTACTAAGTGTACCGTATGTGTTCACTGACAGAGTTTGATGATTTGGAGATGTGCACCTCTCTAGAGGGTGGTTCTGAGTGGTGGCCCACCAACGCCAGCAGCACCTACAGCAAGACCACCACACCACAGCCTGGCACCCGTGGGGACGAGGTCTCCTCTCTCCAGCGCCTCGTGGAGGAGCTGCGCTCCCAGCTGTCCCGCTCTCAGGCGGTGATCCGCGGGCTGCAGGGCCGCCTGCGCTCATTCTCCACCGCCAGCGATGGTGGACCCTCCACCCCCCGGAAAGTCAACTGGTCCTTCCAGGCCTCTCCCTCCCAGAGTGGGGCAGAGGACGACGAGGGGTGGCAGTCGTCCGATGGAGGCCCCATGGCCTCGCCGCGTCATCCCCACCCAGACAAGGACCTCCAAGAGCTGGTGACCCGCGTGGGCGCCTTGGAGGACCAGCTGAGGAAAGGTGGCAAGATGCCCGCTGGCGAGGACAGCAAGGCTTCCACCTGGTCCAGGTGAGGAGACACTGAGGGTCTGCTGAGGTTTTAGTTGATTTAACAGAGTTCCATTCCTTTCCATTCCATTCCATTCAGTTCAACAGATTTATTCGGTTACCGTTCAGACTGTCAGACTGGCCACCTCAGGAAACACATGGACCCATAAGGGACCATTTGACTGAAACATGATGGTGCACTAAGGAGATATCTATAAGGATATCTATAAGCTCACAACGTGTCACAACACAACCGCCATACTAAAGAGAATAGGCTAACGGTCTTTACACTGGCTCATTAAATGGGATTAGGGCTTTGATGGTACAGTGAGTTCATGGAGAGGGCAGGCTGTTCCATTCACCATGTGTTATCTGTAGCCATCTACTGTAATCTGAGTAACATAAACTCGATCCAGTGAATTCGCAAATTGTTACTCTGGTGCTCAATGTTGAAAAAAATCAATGTTGGTCATGCTTGAATGGCCCTCTCATGTAGACTGACACAGTATTCACATCATTTCACAGTAATTCCTCAATGTTAATACTAATGGGCACAATAATGTAAGACAATGTAATTAACATTTGTGTTTTTTTGTCCTGTCAAGATGTATATGTGACTCGTCTCTCTCTCCTCCCTCTCTCTGTCACTGTTCTTGTAGTAAATTCGACACACTGATCCAGGCTCAAGCCAAGGAGCTTTCCCACCTGCGGCAGCGGATGCGTGAGGGTCGGGGGGTGTGCCACATCCTGACCCAGCATCTGGGAGACACCACCAAGGCCTTCGAGGAGCTGCTGAGAGCCAATGACATCGACTACTACATGGGCCAGAGCTTCAGAGACCAGCTGGCACAGAGCAGCGCCCTGGCACAGCGAGTCAGCGCCAAGATCAGTGGACGTAAGTAAAGAGGATCATACTGTAGCATCTTCACATGCGATCAATAGTACACAGTGCACACAGACGGAGACTCAAGTCCCCACACACTGCACAGAGGTGCATGCTCAATTGGTGGTGCATGAACAACAAAGTTATTATAGCTAACTAAAACGTTCTATAATTATGAGTTCACCTCAGTTTGAACTGATGCCTCATCTTCAGCACACAAAAAACATGCATGCATGCACAGTCACATGCACGGTCGAATGCATGCGCACACACACGCGCGCACACACACACGCACACGCACACGCACACGCACACACACACACACACACACACACACACACACACGTGTTACATACATATGGCAAGTTGGTGATGTAAGTGCCCTTTGTTGTCTTTCCAACAGGAGATCATTCAGAAGTTCCAGATGACAAGACAGAGCTGCTAGCCATCCGGTCAGTACTTGTACAGTGTGTGTGTGTGTGTGTGTGTGTGTGTGTGTGTGTGTGTGTGTGTGTGTGTGTGTGTGTGCGTGTGCGCGTGTCCATAAGTCTATGTATTTGCCAGTGCATGTCTGGGTGCGTGCCTGGCCTACATAATTTCTGTCATGGTTTCCAGTAACAGTATAACAGCAGTCATTAGACATGGGAACATGGCCTGCAGTGTGTTGTCAGAATGTATCAGACTCTCACTCTATTGTCTCAGAGGAACCATATGACTAATTAAAAACTTAAGCTCTATTTTCTTTTCTTTTTTTTAACGTTTATTAGGATAAAAGGAACAAAAGGAACAAAAATGTAAATGATATTGGAATAATTGCACATATCAAAAATAAATAGCAGCTTTTTACACTGTTTTTACACTGTTATAAAGATCAGTGATCTCGGCATGATCTTGAGGTAAACTTAACATTTAAAATTTGTATTTAATCTTTTTCCGAAAATGGCCGATCGTCAACTAGCTCACAACATGTCGCACCGGATCGACTATTTAAATTCTTATATTTACTAGACAGGGGCCCGTTGGGCACCGGCCTACTCGGAAACTATGCCAGTTGGGAACGATGCAAATAGGGAATTCATGCCCCACCCTGTTATGCAATACCCGTTATACCTGTTGTCAGAGTAACCGTTTTAACCGTCTGTCAGTCTGTCTGTGTCCCTTTTGAGCCCATATATGGAGATTTCCATATCTGTCTGTCCTTGTCCCTTTTATGCCCATGTATGGAGATCACAGTATATTGCCATATGGTCATACCCATATTATGGGCATATCGGGGGGATCGGAGGTTCTGGAAAGTCCTTGTGCAGTGGTAAACGTCTGTAGAGAATGTGTGGATAATGTCTAGCCTGGCATGGCCAGACTAATATCACTGCGTAGATATTAGTCTGGAATCTCTGTGTGGAACTTGCATTTCCGAGGGGCAAATTAAAAGAATGCCTCTGGTGATAAACCCGCCCCATATCTGTATACTGGGCTCTGATTGGCCCCTCACAACTTCGGAGGGAGAGAAATACAATCACTATTGAGAGGGGCCAGACCTAATCTGCCAAGGGCAATTTTTTTTGGCAATGGCAGATTCGTCTGGAACCAGGCTAGATAATGTCTGAAGTGCAAACTGACTGTGGAAAGTAGACTAAGTAATCAAATGGCAGGTGTGGGGAATTTGCCAAATCAAATTTAGGCTTGGGCTGTCATGGCAATCAATTGGCTCATTTGGGCCACGGCCAGAGCCTTTTCCGGTGGTTCTGGACAACCACTTATCCGACGACTCGACGCCGGGCACTGTACTCCCTCTGGTCGTCTGCGACGTGAGTGCCGAATTTGTCGGTCGGTCGAACGGTTCTCGAGATATGTGGATACAGAAGTACGTACGTACAGAGATTCCCTGCATTTATTGTAAGATTATAATTTTTTGAAAATTAGGGATGGTACTGTAGGTTGAAAGTGATTAATGATAGAGCTAATTAAGTTCATAGCAGGTGGACTGACTCTGGACTTTTCTTTTTAACCTTTATTTATCCAGGGAAGGTAAGCTGAGCACGAATACTCGTTTATTCACTCAAAACGATTAAAAGTTTAATCAGTTACGGTACAATAAAAAAAAAGAATAAAATAAAGAATTAATCCATAACCTCCTATATCTTACACTGAACCCTCCTTCGGTACATTTTGTCATCTTCAATGCAGCTACAGTAGTTACAGTTGTCCTGACATATTGTCTGGCCTTCTAAGTGTTAGCGTCAGAGCTAGCTAACGTTAGCTAGCTAACGCTCAACGTAATGGTTGTATTTTTGCTGTAATGTCACTTCATTCCATATGTCAACGCCTCTGGAGATGTGATTGGATGAAGTTCCCTTTTTTTTTGCTCGGCTGCTCACTCTGATTGTGGTCCGCCACATCGAGGCTGCCAGCGCACCAATTGATGCATGTCCAAGGGCACGAATTAGCCAGTTGATCAGTCGGCTAATAAGGCAAACAAACAGTGGAATTTGAGGACCCTGGAGCCTAATTTACTATGCTTCAACGGCCGACGGCCTCACTCACTGAAAATAGAGGATCTACAACATGTTGTGGGGCTTGTAGATCCGCAATTTTCAACGTGCAATGTTGTTATGCAACAGAGCATAAATTATTGTCTTCTTCATGAGAGAGAGACATGATGAGAGAGATGAAGGGAAGATAGGGAGGAAGGTAGAAAGTAGAAAGAGATGAGTAAGAGGACATGAGACATTAGAGAAGCACAGAGTGAGCTGTTATAATGCTTTCTGAGCCTCAGCCTACCATGTTCTGACTCAACATACCGCGTCAAGTCACCACAGAGAGTAGACCATCATACATGAGACATCAGAGAAGCACAGAGTGAGCTGTTATAATGCT
>NC_137607.1:28364887-28589887 GCF_963280865.1 Gymnoscopelus braueri
TGTGAGGGTCAGCGCAGCGTGAACACAGGAACCCCCGGGGCTAGACGTCCGTTTTACACTCTTCTCATCTCTGATTCTTCTTCTCTTCACCACCTCTGTCCTTTCGGCATTTGCTGGTCGGAGGAGAGGAAAGAGGCAAAGTTTTATTTATGGAATGTTCAGAAGAAGCCCTTCCCCGAGGACAACAGAACCTATCCAGAGCTGGGACTGGTATACAGCCCAACGGAGGAGGACCCATGACATTAAATACAATTAAATAAATAAATAAATAAGAGTTGATGAGAGAAACAGAACAGATAAGTAGGAGAAAGAGAGACAAAGAACACTGGGCTACTGTTTTCCTCGGCCAAATGAATATAAGCCATATTGAGTCATAGTGTGTGTCTGCGTGAGAGCACGCTGTCTCACAGACGACCACAACAGTCGGGGCTCAGCTATTACTATAGTCATACGATCCAAGTGGGATAAAATGATAGTGCTGTAGTCTACATTTAGTGGGACTAAAGAACCAGGACTGCATGTGTATCTATGCCTGACCTGAGCTCTGCTGAACTGTTTGTGGTGCTCTATTGTACCACCCTCTGACTGACCTTCTGTGTGGATCTAAAGTGTTTATGCTACACTCTGTTATTAGCCGATTCACAGGCACATCTCTGTGTTACCTTTAAGGGTTCTTTTAAGGGTTTGCGCTCCCACTTGTAGTACCTCTGCTGATCTGAAGTGGGGGGTTGTGCACCACGTGTCGTGTAGCCACTTGCAGCCTGATCGATCCCCCTGTGTGAGTGTGTATTTACTGTGGAGTAGCTACTGTAGCAGCTGGGCGGGGGAAGTCACCAGACTGCAGCTCCACAGGGAAGCCCATCCATCTCTAGAACCTAATCACGGGATTTAGTCTGCTTTGCTCACATGACTGATGATCCCTCAGTCCAACCCTCCAACCTTTTAGCCCTCAATCACGCTCTGCCTCGTCACTGCACCCGCTGTCACTCGCCCACCGCGTTCACCTCCTTAGCCGCAGCGCTGATGAACGATATTCGTTTACCGTGGAGACCCATCGACTAATCGCCACGGAGGCGGTTCCCGACAACGGCAACGACAACAGCCGGGCCGGACGTCCCGCGGCGTCCTCGGACGAGAAGGGCACGAACGGGACCGCGAGGGAGGAGAGGAGGGAAGGGGGCGGGGATGTCGCTTCTGTAGCCCAGGCAGGAGGCATTTTGGCCGGGCAGACTGGCCAGGTGAGCCGGGGGTTGAGGGTTGGGCCTATGGCTCCGCTGTGGAAAGGCATGCTCTCTAAGAGCAGCCCGCTGTACAGAGACTCTCTGTTCTCCTTCTCTCTGTGGGACTGGAAGGCCCAGGAGAGAGAGCTGTTCCTGCTGAAGAAACACTCTGACAGGGAGAAGAGAGCACTGCTCACACAACTGGACAAGTAAGACAGACAGGGATGATGATGATGATGCAAATTAGATGAATGATGATAATAGCAGGTGTGAGAAAGTTGAAAACAGAATTATTCAGAACAAGAATGAGTGCATAATAGTAGAGTCATAGGCTGTGGCAATATTTGAGATTTGCACTGTGAATTTGCAACGTGTTTCGGTCAATCAGCTTAGTTTGCCTCTGGGAAGCAGTGAGAGGAGGTGAAACAGAAGTTAATGCATTCACTGATTCTGACATTTATGTAATGGGATGTGCTTAAAATAAAGTTTTGGTGCATGGACATAATGGCTTCAATGTAGTGTGTGCGTGCGTGCGTGCGTGCGTGCGTGCGTGCGTGCGTGCGTGCGTGCGTGCGTGTGTGCGTGCGTGCGTGTGTCCTTGTATTACTTGTGAGGCCCAAATGTCCCCAAAAGTATTATAGGATTTAAGACACCAGAAAATGTGTTGTTTCTCAGACTCAGGTTTACAATTAGGAAAAGATGTTGGGGTTAGGAATAGGCATTTTCGAGGTTTGGCTTAGGAGTTGGGGTTAGAGGTATTCCTGATTTATACTTAGTTGTGCACAGGTGTCGCACGCCAAAGATAGCAGATCTACACGCAGATCTATAGCTCTCAACACGTCTCATAAGCTCAGCTATTTTTGGTGCGTCACACCGCCCGCAACTAAGTATAACTCAGGCTTTGTGGTTAGGGTAAAACATAAAATAATAACAATGATAGTTTGTGTGACTGTCTATGGCATTATAATCATCTCCATAAGCATCTGCCTGGCATTGGCTTTGATTAGTGACGTTCAACTGACCGTCCATGTGTCAAAACGCACCATCACATTGCTGTTAATTCCATCAGCTGTGGGGGACGCTCCACATGCAACGCCTGGCTATAGTGTGCTATATAATGTAGGTTGGATGACTGTCCCTTGTGTGTTTGTGTGTGTGTGTGTGTATAAATGTGTGATCATGTATGAAATATGAATGTGTCATGAATATGTCCTTAATTATCACCTTCTGCGCAAACATTATTTCTACAACATATGTCAGCATGGACTGGTCTCTTGTGGATCAACTAGACGTACTGCCGCGGGCATAGATCCCTAGTATAGAGCCCTGGGGGACTCCGGTCAACTGTATAGACCAATTATTTGTTTACCAACATTGAGACTGGACGCACAGGTGATTGTTTCATGCAATCAATTCCCAACATATTGTTTCGTGTTTCGCTGGTTTCAGTTCATTCAACCTCCTCTTGTGTGTTGGCTAGTGAGGGGCGTCCTAGTGAGACCTGACAGAATGGGTTTCATTTGGTGCCGGCCTGCGCGCGCATACTGGTTCTTATCAGTGTGACGTCGTCTGTTAAGGGGTCTATATAAGATTTAACTGGTTAATTATCAAAATATGGATTACTATTTATCTTGCATTTATTTATTGCAAAATATAAATTAATCCCTTGAACCCTAGCGTTCATATTCTTGCAAACATTGGCCAAAAATTTCAGCTATTTGGCTACTTTCAGCGAAGACATTTTGTGTAGCGGGAAAAAATTGAGAAAATAGAGAAGAAAATAGCTAGTTCAGGCAGATACTGTACACTCGAGAGGTTTACACGCATGTGCAGCACTATATGGTCAGTGTTGCCACTGATGTTGTATGCGCTTTGTTTGCTCCCAGCACTACCCCAGCACCACCAGTAGGCTCTGCTTTCCCTAAGGGTTCTGTTTTCCCCTGGGGGGTTTGTTATAGATGCATATCTCCCTGCTCTTAAATGGTTGTCTTCTAGTGTGCTGAGCAGGGAGTAATGTATAGCAGAGCCTGAATGCCAAGCTCAAATATAATATTCACACTTGTATTTACATTTTATAAATCAAATGTTCTCAAGCTATTAATGGTCTCAATCTATTCAGTTATATGACTGAACTATTTGTATTTATTTTATTATTTTTGTTCTATATTAAATGTCTTATTCATTCAATAAAGATCCTTATTAGTTTAACATTTTTCACAGGACTTACTGTGATTATTATTATATTTTTTATAATATAAGGGAGGTCCGAATATAATTACTTGTATAATAAACGTCATACTTCTCCTGCACATTTCTAATACTTATTTTCTTCTAACTATTCACAATTTATTATTATCTGTATACCTTCCTCATTGCGTGCAAAATAATAAACTAAATGTCATGTCATGTCATGTGTTCACAGGCTAAGCAAGGAGCTACAGCAGAAAGACAAGGTCATCGAGTCTCTCCGTGCCAAACTCACCCAGCATCAGTCCAACCACCAGCATCATCTTCAGCCGCAGCGCTCGGACACGCCCTGCAGCAGCCACGCCCTCTCCGAGACCACCGACCAATCGGACCGCATTTCCTTTGTGTCTGACGAGCAGGGCTCCACCAATGAGGATGCAGAGCTGTGCTCCGATATGGACGCTGCCAGTGAGTTTGGACAGGAGGAACCCCAGGCTCCCAGCAGGACCAGTACAGGTAAACACTCTGGACACATACTGTAGCGCACTGGTTCACAAACTGTGGGTCGGGATCCCCAGGGGGGTCCCCAAATTATTTTGGGGAATCCTTAAGGGGGTTGCCAGCTAAATGATTATTTGTGAGGAACCAAATGGACCCTTATGGGTCTATAACTCCCAGAGTATGCAAATGGAATCAAATGGACTTGTGACGGTCCATTTGATTCCATTTGTATAATCTTTGTGTAATGAGTTCAAAACAGGCACTCATGAAAAGCCCTCTCATTCCATGACTCATCATGCCATCTGTCACTCCTTTTATCTCCTTAGATTGTCACTCCTACAACGGTACCATGCCTCATCATCCCTCTGTCCCTCCATCCATCGCCTCATCCCACAGAGCCCTGTCCTCTGTCAGCTGTCCCAGCATGCATTGCGCTCCTCACAAGGCAGCTGACACGCAGAGTCAGACAGGTATGAAAGTGGTGAAACTGCTGAGCTGAGCTACTTTTACAAAAGTTGAAGAAAGGCTAAAAAAAGCAACGTCATCCTTGTCCTTGTCCTTGTCATTGACTTGTGGGACAAAATCACAAGCTGGCTTGTAGAAGTTGTAGTTGGCTGTACTCTAAATCAGTCAGTTAGGACCTGTCACTCACATTTAGCTACACGGTCAAATGCCAATGCTTAATCTTCTTGCCCTGTCTATTTCTGTTTTTACTCCCTAGCTGTAAATGTACCTTTTATCATTATTTTATGAGTTACTCCTCTCATTATTATGCTGTTCCACCTCTTTTCTTTTCTTTTCTTTTCTTTTCTTTTCTTTTCTTTTCTTTTCTTTTCTTTTCTTTTCTTTTCTTCTCTTCTCTTCTCTTCTCTTCTCTTCTCTTCCATCCCTTCTCCTCCCTCTTCTCTCTCCATCCATAGCAGGACTGTTTTCAGTCCCTATGTCCACCGCTCTCCCAGCCTCAGCTCCAGGCCCTGTATTCACCTCCACCCCTTACCACCCCAACCCTCCCTCCACTCAGAGGGCGCCCTTGCCCTTTGATCCCCTCTCTGCCACCTTGCGACCTCGGTACCAAGGCAACGGGAGGGGGGGTTTCTCTCTGGCCGAGGTGCAACAGGAGCTGCAGATGTTACAGCGACAGCTGAGAGACAGTGAAAGTGCGTTGTAATGACTCTGCATGTGTGTTTGTGTGTTTGTGTGTGCGTGTGTTTGTGTGTGCGTGCGTGCGTGCGTGCGTGCGTGCGTGCGTGCGTGCGTGCGTGCGTGCGTGCGTGTGTGTGTGTGTGTGTGTGTGCGCACGTGTGTGTACGTGTGTGTACGTGTGTGTGTGTGCGTGTGCGTGTGCGTGTGCGTGTGCGTGCGTGCGTGCGTGTGTGAGTGTGTAAACTAGAAACTAATCGTTTTCTTGTTTGACGGTTTGACTATTAGCGTAATTAACAATAATCTAATCTAATACATTTGGTGTTACATCAAACTTATTGGTGCAACACCAAACAGACTTATTCTAATAACAGCTCTGGGACCATGGCTCATTCACACCTCTCACCCGGTACTCAATGATTTGGGTTTCCTGGGCGCTGCCCATGACCCATGATCCATGACACCCATAACTCTCCAGATCACGAGTTGGCATCTTTTGTAGTCGAAGCTACAATGGTATCTAATCATCTTCGAACCTCTGAATTTTGTTCTTGATTAATGAAAACTGTTCTCATTAACACCTTTCACCTATCTGGGTCCAGACCCACACCCTAAAGTACAGTAGGACAAAGTGATAAGAAGGTTAGTCCATTGTCAGACCTTTAGTTTTTATGGGTAATAATGACCAGGCCATGTAAAAGCATTTTACTTTAGGGCTTTTTTTTTAATGCCTTTATTGATAGGAAAGTAGTCTGACAGGAAATGGGGAGAGAGATGGGGAGTGACATGCAGCGAAGGCCGTCGGGATCGGGATTCAAACCCGTGACACGCTGTCAGGCTACTTTGGAGCCGAGGTGCCAGGCCTACAAGCCCCTTTAACAGAGATGGAGGGTGAAAAAGTGAAAAGAAGAGAAGGAATGAGTTTGTAACTGACTGAACAAGAGTTGACAGGTTATACGTAACTCGCCTTTGGCTGCATAATCCAAATCTGCCTACAGTAATCGCTTGCCTGTCTTTGGCTGTCTTTCACACACTTATCTTCAAGTTGAACTCATTGTAGCCTACTTTTTTCTGATCATTACACAATAGCTCTACTCATACGCAATTGGCTTGAAGTGGAGTTTTTCTGTGATATCTAATTCTGTTGTTGAATGCAGATTTGAGATGCCCTTGTCGAGGTCAACGGCCTTTGGTTATTCTCTGCCTGGAAATAATTAATAACCTCACTTTTTCCTCCCCGTCTCCCTTTTTTCTCTCCTTCTTTTCCTCTCTCTCTCTGGATTTGCCAGGCTTTCACTCTAATATAAATGACGCACACGTTACTGTTTTATTGCAACGTTAACTAACAATTAATTCATCTATGTTTTTCAGCCCTTCTGACAGAAAACAGTACAGTCTTTCTCATAAAGTTGATTAAACTACATTTGCATTGGTTCTTCTTTCTTCCACTGCAGGGTTCTCCATTCCCCAGTCCAGGTCTTACCAGGGTTACCCCATGTCTGTCCACCAACAATCAGACCCCTCCGGCTTCCTGCCTCTGGCTTGCCACGGACTCCTGCCCTCTACTCTCGGTGGCACTGCCAGCGCTACTGGCCTCAATGCCGGCCTGAACGCCAGCCCTGCCATGAAAGCTGGGGCTAGTCTGATGGAGAACAGTGCATTGTGGGATATGTCCTACGGTGTCCGACCGATGAGAGCAGGAGCCGACCTGTCGTCAGGGTCATCGGGGTACCAGTCAGGTCCCTGTCACACCGGTAAAGATACAGACAGAATACAATGAGGCTGTATTTTTTATGTTGACACATCTACAGAGTAATATGAATATAATGAACGAACAAACAGGCAGTTTTGAGCTTCTGTCGAAACAGAATTTTAAAATGTATTATGGCATATAATGTCTTTGACATTTTGAGTAGGTATAATGATCTACAGCAGAGGTCTTCAACAGGGGGTCCGCGACCCCTAGGGGGTCCGCGGAGGTACTGCAGGGGGTCCGCAAAATTGTTGTTTGATTAAACAATATTTTTGTTTGAAAAAAAAAAAATTTGTTTGAATTCCCCCCAAAATGTCAAATTGTCTTTAAACATAACATGAATCCATAGCAAACAGATAAATGGAGGCACAATGCACAATAACATGGTATGTTTATACATATTTTGTAGAGATTTTTTTTTTTTTGCACGCCTACTGGGGCAGGTGCGTATAGGAGCAGGCAATATAAAACACAATTGTATACATGAATATACAATATATGTGGTAGCCCCCCCTACCCTACGAGGTAGGGGGTCCCTGCTCCATCTCCCGATCAGTTTGGGGGTCCCTGGCCTGAAAAGGTTGAAGACCCCTGATCTACAGTATATGCTGGTATTTATGCATATGTTAATGCTGAATATTTTTATGTTTTGTAAAATTGTATTAAAGGTGTGTACTGTGTCTGGCCTTTACCATACCCAAGTGGACTTTGTTTCTAAGTCAAGAGATGGATATACAATACTGTGAAAATCATTGAATGTACCGTATATACTGTAGATGCCATAAAGTTTACCTACAGTGTGTTGTTGTTGTTTGCTGCAGGTTCAGACCTGATGAAGGAGCATCTCAGGGAGATCCGCAGCCTGAGACAGAGGCTAGAAGATTCTATCCAGACCAACGACCGCCTAAGACGGCAGTTGGAGGAGAGACTAGCCGACACCGCCCGGGACAAAGGTAACCAACTGACCAGCTGACCAGCTGATAGTCTGACTGCGCTGCATAAATGGTCTGTTATTCACAGAGTACATAAAAAACATCTGTCTCTCTACAGGTGCTCCTACCAACATCTACATCCAGGGTCTGGACTCAGTGGGACAGCTGTCCGGTGAGATCAGACTTCTGAAGGAGGAGAACCTCAGCCTGCAGAACCAGCTCAAGCAGGCCAACAGAGGTACACATTGGCACCTATAGAGCACACATCTCTAATAATGCATATATAATTAAAAAAGCGATTCGGGGTTTCAAGCCAGCATGGACTGTTGGAAATAATTGAAAGCTGCGGGTCTAGACCTTTGAAGGTTTCCAATGCCTGTATTACGAACAGAAAACAAACCGATTTTATTAACTCTTTGACTGCGGACGACGCGATAACGCGTCAAGTGCTACTTTGTCCAGTTGGCCGTCGACGCGTTCGACGCGCTTGACGCGCGTTCATTGTTTAATCTCTGATTGCGCTATGCTGCTTAATATTCAATGTTATTCTCGAGTTCCACTTACTTCACGGACATCTGCATCCGGTTTCATGGCCTGGATTCCGTTTCCGGTTTTTGATTTTTTTCCCCAGTCATTTTCGTCCAAAATAGGTAAATAAACGGGTTTTCACACGGTATAACGGACAAACGGACAGGTTCTCTTCTATAATCTATGGTCTGGGTGACGATCAGTCATCGCCGTCGTGTATCACATCGTAATTTTCGCCGATCAAAACAATCTGGGACGACGTCACATCCGTTTTCATGTTTTTCCTTGTCTAATCTATCAAGAAGGGTGAGAGAGACCCAACGACATGATCAAGCTGTCATGTGCTGCTCTCTAGTGGCGGATTTGTGCTGGGTCTTTAAATTATGTGTCCTTAAATTATTTTCATGAGAAAAATTCAAAATATAAAAATAAAAAAACACGAAAATTGCTGGCACTGGGGGAGTACTTTATGAAAATACTCTGGCAGTCAAAGAGTTAAGATAATACACCTCTAAAACCACCATTTAAAGGGGAATTGCAGCGTTATTTTTTTTTATCATTTGTGCCACATATGAAGAGTGGGTATGAAAATTGTGGAAATGGTCCATCCGTTCGTTTCCCAAAGGTTTCACTTCCTCATATATATGCTCGAAATCAAATGAATATTCTGCCATGAGTCTGGAAGTAGTGGCAAACAATACTATTGAGCAAAGTAGTAGTCTCCGAAGTAGCACATTCCTCTCCCTCCCCCTGCCCACTTCCAGCAAAACAACTCAACTCCTATGAGATGTCAGTGCGATAATAAACCCAGAGACAACTGGAATAATGTTTTCAGACAAATAAAAGAATATCAGCCAGTATTTGGAAAATAGTTGTAATTTACCGTTTGCGAACGGATGAATACATTCCAACAATTTTCGCACCCACCCTTTGTACAGTATGTGGCCCAAAAGATCAAAAATAAGGGCCCATGTAAAAACACACAAACACGCACACACACACACACACACACACACACACACACACACACACACACACACACACACACACACACACACACACATGCACATTTCCCCTTTAAGGCCAAATCTGTGTCGGGCAAATTTCACATCTCTACCATTTGCCATCTCATGGGAATTTGCAAAACCGTGGCAGAGGAATGATACACATTTGCACGAAAACAATAGGGTTTCAGCCCTTCAGGCTTTAACCCCTAATTAATTAAATTACGGTATTTGGGCCAAGTACTGTTTAATTTTCCCACAGAACAATGCTCTCGTGCTGCATTTCCAAACTGGCTAGAGTGGAGGCTGTTGTCTGTGGTATCCATGCAAATATTGTAGAATTACATTTCTGCTAAACCAGTGGGACAGAACTGAACCCGTTTGGGTCAGAAGAAAATAAGAAAAGATGATTTAATTGTATGTGAATCAGGTACAAATGCAACAACTACAGACTTTACATGTTTTAGTTGGCAGTTATTAATTGTCCAGCTTTATGTCATATTCAAACCTCATTTCCTCTCTCATTCAGACGGTAGTAAGGCGGAGCACCTTCAGGAGGCAGTCCTCTTGGGGCGGGCCAGACTGAAGGAGGCGGAGTTAGAGGCAGACAGGTGGGCGGAGCAAAGCAGGAGGCTGCAGATGGAGTCTCAGTCTCAGAGCCAGGAGATCACACAACTCAAACAGGACCGACAGAGGAGCCACGAAACCATCAACAGGTAGGAAGAGAGAAACTGTGTTCGTGTGCGTGCGTGCGTGTGTGTGCGTGTGTGTGTGTGTCTGGTGCTATTCTCTAGCAACACTCTTCTCAACTAAATTATGCATGTTACACGCACATGTGTGTGTGTGTGTGTGTGTGTGTGTGTGTGTGTGTGTGTGTGTGTGTGTGTGTGTGTGTGTGTGTGTGTGTGCGTGTGTGCGTGTCATTAGGCTCCAGCATGAGGTGAGCGTTCTCCAGCAGCAGTTGGTAGAGAGTCGAGGTCTGATCCAGTCTCTGCAGAGCGAGCTCCAGATGTACAGGGTGGGCGGAGTCCCCAAAAGCACTCACTCTGGTAAGACTGTGTTTATCTGTAAAAACACAGAAGGATCTATTTAATGATTTCCTGAAAGAACGTTCTATTGAATCCGTTACATAGCAGTTTAGACTTGTTGTCTTGTACAACAGAATGAAGTCAACTTAAATGTGGTGTTCATTTTTAAAAGAGTGTTTTATAGTTCTATATTCTGATGGTAAAATTATCTAAAGACTGTTTGTTTATTAACAGGTGTCACACTGTCCAGCTCTTTAGTAAACAGTAATACATTTTCAAATCGGGATACCAATTTCGTCCAATCAGGAGAGAGGATTCATACAGGATACAGGATTAACAAGTGACACTGGAAGTGATGATTTGTGAGATTCCATCTCCTGATTGGATGTAATTGGCATCCCGCCCTGGACATGTATTTTCTGTTTACTAAAGAGCTGAGAGACGAGGAGAGCCCTGTTACTTTTAACTTTTGAACAAAAAACCTTTTTTAACCAATATATACCACACCATATTTTACCAACACAGCTGATCAATTGAAGTGATCGCCCTAATCTTCAATTCAATCTGTCTTTGTGTTTTTGTGTAGGAGACAGCACTGTGACCCTTAACTCTAGAGAGCTGCACTTCCAGCTGGAGCAGCGTCTTACAGGACAGGGGGACAGCCAGCCTCATTCCAGGAGAAAGCTGTTCGGCGGTCAGTGTGATTGATCGACTATTTCTGCAGAATGTTTGCCTATTTTTGCAGAATGTTTGCCTATTTTTGCAGAATGTTTGCCTATTATGACAGGCCCAGAATAGGGACGCTAGGGCTCGTGTGGTTAAATACATTAACTACATGGCAAATGATGTTGAGGTAAAGTGTCCTTTATGGATTAAGATCCACTGTTGCTGTCAGTGTATGGAGCTGGTTTCCCAAGACAATATGTCACTTCGGTGATGTTATGTAACAGGGCAAACTCAATGGAGTTGATGCAATGCAAAAGAAAGCAATGCAATTCAGAGCATAATACAATACAAACTAGCCCGGTACTGTTCCTGGAGAAACAGTGGGCGCAATCTCACAAATCCACACAGTAGTCATCTCATTCCAGAACTCTCCCAAGTTGGTGCTTCATACATGTCATACAAGTGAAAGATTTCATAAAGTATAAAAGATTTCAAAAAGTTTGAAATAGTTTCGGTATTCTAGAAAAAGAACATTTTAAAGTTTGAATGAATGAAGCTTCTAGGTGAATGTATGATAGAGCTAGAGCATGCCAAGGTTTTGAGGAGAAAAGTAATAAGAAGAACTGGTCTCTCAAAAGAGAATGAGCTCAGTACATATTTCAACACAATATCATACCAAAGCACTCACTCATGTCTTCTTTTGCCGGATGTGTCTGACTGATTCCCATTGTCACATTGTTGTTCTCCACAGACAACGTTCCCTCTCCGCCTGTGAGAGACACAGGACTCTTCAGTCCTACGTGTCCACTCTCTCCTGCACACTCTCCTGCTGCTGTCCCTGGTGCGGCTTCCACTATCACACACATCATATGCAAGCAGTATTATTTTGCATTCAGTTCTTTTGGCAGTAGTAATAATTTGTAAGAAAGAATATTACCATGTCATTATTTATATGGACAGCGTTTTTTGTTGCAATTTTTATGGACAGTATTACTTTTGTAGTTAGTAATGTAATGCCAGTAATACTAATCATTTATACAGGAATTATTACCTCCACCAAGGACATTAGGCCGTAATATTTGCCTACACACTCTGTCCAGAATGTTAAGCTTTCATCCATTGTACACAGCTCATTCCCTAACCAACTCTGCTGCTCAGATAGTTGCATGTCAGGCCAAGCAGTAAAACACAGTAGCCCATTTGAAAGCTAATGCTTCATAAAGTTCTATTGGCCAGACACGCCGCAACACAAACTGCCACCTTTGGCATTTTTCTAGATACATTTGTAATGACATGGCTGATTGTCTTTATCTCCTGGTTCCCTCCTCTCCTCACCCAATAGCTTCATCTTTGCACGGCCCGGCCCCGGATGGCTCCTTCGCCAACCGTCACGGCCGCCATGCGGTTGGCCACGTGGATGACTTCAAGGCTCTGCAGCAGCAGATCCTAGAGGGCTGCGCTCTTGTCCGCAAGATGGAGGCCTCCATCCGTGCCCTGGTCACCCCGACTCAAACCAGCCTGCAGCAGGTGAGAGGTTAAATAACCGATGGTCAGACATTAAATGGACATTTTAAGGTGGCCAAGAAAGCAAGACATGTTATCTCGTAATACCTTCTAAGTGCCCTTGGCTTGATTGATTAAAATGATCACTCACATCATGAATCCTCAGAGAGGACTGCCAATAGAAAAATATCTAAGATAGACTAATCAGACTTATTAAACGATGTTTGTTCTTTCTGTCTCTCCCTTCTTCCTTTTCAGCCACCGGCTGACACCGGCTCTGTGAAGATGATGCTAGCTAACACTAAGACACTACGTCAGATCTTGGAGGAGGCCAGCTCTCTGCTTACAATGTTCTGGAGAGCAGCCCTGCCAAGCTCTGAGGAATCAACTTTCAACACCAAGCAGGTCACTACTACTGACAGCATAGTTCTCTGTGTTACAGTTTCCAACAGAATATCTTCTTAAACACATTGATTAAGTCAGCTCTGACATTTATAAAGGAACCGCCGGCAAGTACAAAGAATGACCTGCATGTTCAGTACTTATGAGCCAGAGCATTTATCGACAGTACTGTAGGATGAGCTAATGTAATGATTGATCTGAAATCAGCAAGACTGCAGAAGTGTAAAAGCATGCTCCAGAACTCATGCGTGTGTGTGTCCGTACTTGTATGTGATCAGGAGCAGTATCTAAAGGAAGAGATCAGTTCTCTCCGGCAGAGGCTGTCACAGCAGGAGGAGGCTCTAAGGGACGCCATGGAGAGGCTGAAGACCTACAGCCGCACCAATGAGAGCATGGAGCACTTTATTGTCAACCAACGTGAGTTTGCTTTCTATCTGCTCTGTAAAGCACTTTGAGCTGCATTTCATGTCATGAAAGGTGCTATACAAATAAAGTTTATTATTATTATTATTATTACTGTAGATTTATGTTCACCTGGGTAACAGAAAGCATCTGCATATGGAACAATTGGTAACCGGAACAGTGGGCCCCTGATTTACAAATGAGGGGCCAAATAGCCTACATATAATAAATAAATAAAAATCACACCCAGTGTGAAGTGGGCGGTGTGGTCACAGTGGTCATCACAGTGATGGAAGTTCACTTAAAGAAAAGTAATATCGTGGACCAACCATTGTACACCCCTAACTTTAAAAAAAACATAAATGTGTTTTTTTTAAGTGCATAGTCCTATTTATAGGGCTATGCACATGTGTCATGTGTTCACTAGCCAATCACAGTCCTGAATAGTCCTGAATTGGCCACCATAGTGTACAATGGTGGCCAATCACGGTGCAGGGTTAGGGGGGTACAATGGTGGCCAATCACAGCGCAGGGTTGGGGGGGTACAATAGGTGGGGGGGGGGGGTACAATGGTGGCCAATCACAGTGCAGCGAATGTCGATGTCCAAACCTCACATATAGGGGAGGTTTCACCGCCCAAAAAGAAAAGACATTTAAGGCCCAATATTTCTACAAATGCTACAAATTGCTACAAAGCCTGTGATAGCCATAGTCATTTTGGGGATAAACAAGAAGTTGAAGGTCTTATAATGATGTACTGTGCGTTTTTTAAATCATGTACACTGGACAACTACACTGTAGTTACAGACCCATAAAGGTCCATTTGGTCCTTAACTATCAATCATTTAGCTGGGGACCCCCTGGAACCGACTAAAAGGACCCACGTTGAGAACCACTGCTCTAAATTGTTATCTCTTGATCAGTCTCTCTTCTATTCCCTTTACTATTCTCTGTTCCGTTAATCTCTCTAATCTGTCTCCTTGTTCTGCAGTCAGTCTAACTCTCTCTGACATCCGTGGCTAATGCATTTGTTCTATGATGAGACTAATGAGGAGTTGAGTTATCTAGAGACAAGATACGAATATTACTGCAAAACTCTGTGTCACTTGAACTCTCAAGATTTAAAGCTGCAATCCTGAACTCTTTTTAAGACAGAAAGTATGTTTATTGAATTTGACTGTTTTCATAAAACTTTATTTTAGCTAATCTGTATGGTAGAGTGTGTTAATACAATATAGTAACTAGCACATCTGCAGTGGTTGGAGGTGGTCTCTCCCTACTCTTCCATTGAGAAATGTAGACCCTGGTGTCAGGTAGGACACCTGACCTACTGCCTGACAAGTGGGGAGATTCCCTGTATACATAAAACGTAACTAAGTTCCCCTTAACGCTACAGTATGTGACTCTTCGGGCATTTGTTTGCCGGTAGCGCAGTCTCTCCACTTTAGTAAAAATAAAGAATACACCTTTGCTACTCACCAAACCAAAGACGGTTTGAATGTTTTGAAAGCCTACTCTCCTTGGTGGAAAGACACTCAGCCCCCGCCTTCCGTGTAAAATACACTTTTTGGCCAGAAAATCAAATATTCCACCGGATAGTTACTCCAATGCGCCACCCACAGATCAATGTTCAATGTCAATGGAATTTTTCTATTGACAAAAAAAAAACATACAGATTGTAGCTTTAAATTAACACATTAATTTAAATAAATCACAATGTACGTATTGTGCTGTGCTATTGAGGTAAAATGGCTCCGTCATGAAGTATAATTAGAAGCAGTGATGTCAGTAGATTGGCCTCTCTCTCTCTGTTTTTGAAATGATTAAGTTATGTCTTAAGGATGATTCACATTCGCTTTGCATGTCGTTTGTGTGTTTGTTTGTTTACAGTGTCGAGAACACGGGACGTGTTGAAGAAAGCCAAGACAAACTTGGAGGTGAGATCCTTCTGCCAAGTTGTTTACCAGACCACTGATAATGAATGATGTGACCTAGAGTTTGTCAAATGGACTATGAATACGCTAGAATATTCTCTCACTATACTGGTAACAAAGAAAGAATGGCCGGGATGATGTGTGGATATATCCTATTGATTTTGTCTGGTTCAGTCTACAGTACACATTAAAATCCAGAACTGATCATTTAACTCTTACAGGCCTTTTTATACACTCTCAGTTAAATGAACTCTCCGGATTTTACTGTAGATAAGGCAGAGGTTAATCACCACAAATATGTCACAGTCAGTGACAACACTTAATTTCCCCTAATTTTTTTAAAACAACTTGTACTTTCTTTCCTTCTCCTCTCTCGCTCCCTCTTCTTTACCTCATTATCACCACCTGCCCTCATTATTTCCTCTCCTTACCCTGTTTCTCTCACTCACTCTCCCTCATCTCCTCCTCTCCCTTCTGCTCATCTCTCTCTCTCTCTCTCTCTCTCTCTCTCTCTCTCTCTCTCTCTCTCTCTCTCTCTCTCTCTCTCTCTCTCTCTCTCTCTCTCTCTCTCTCTCTCTCTCTCTCTCTCTCTCTCTCTCTCTCTCTATTTCTTTTGCTCTCTGTCCCCTGCTGAGTCTCTCTAGGACAATGAGCTTAGGATATCATCACTCCACCATGCCTCTTTCTCCCTTCCCTCCCCTTCCTCCTCTTCCTCACGTCCCTCCTGTACCAGTAAAGGTACGGCCCCCTTGGTGTGGTGTGCCTACGGTTCTGGATCAGTATTTCCACTTGGCAGTGAAAATTGTGTTTTTTTCCAGGTTTCATTCTGGGCCTGTATCAAGCCACTCAGACTAGTAACTATGTCCTACAGTAAGTGCCTGAAAGAGGGCACACGTGGCCCTACTTTTAGGCATAATAGTAGAAAAGCATGTAATCAGCTTTTTCTCCACCAGAAAAGAAAAACCCTGTCCTGATCATTTCCATTTCCTTTTTGTCATTTATCCTCAAAAGAAAACTCCCACTCCTATTTGTCTCATAACTATCTATTATGTCCTACTATGATTTATTTTTAGTCCTAGTCAACCTCTTAGCCTAGGAGTGATTCTGAGATGTTTGATAATTACGGGCCCTGGTCAGTAGGCTTTTCCTCCATGGTTTGCAGTGAGTGTGCTTTTGCTGTGTTGAAAGCTGAGGATGGAACGAGCAATGTACTGTAGAGGTTATTAACCCATACAAGTGCTTTATAACTCACAACTACAATCTGGGACTTTTAACCAATCATTCTGTATGGTAGAGTATGTTAATACAGTGGAACTAAAACATCTGCAGTGGTTAGAGGTGCTCTCCCTACTCTTCCATTGAGAGGTTTAAAAATGTCAGTTAGGACACTGACTGGTTGACAATGTCAATACAGTTATTTGAAGACTACGGTGCACCAGACTGGCACTAGATGATTGTTTTTTTCTTTCTAGTTCGGACATTGTTGCAATTACCTCTCAATGTCAGATAAGGTTTTATACTTGTTTATGATGGTTTTAACTGGGTCCTCATCCTCAGAGAGATTAGGGTGAATACCATGTAATGTACTGCATGTCACTGACTCACTCACTGCTCTGGAATGGAGATTCAAGGAGCCTTTGCCAAGGTCAAGGTCACTTGGGTAATTAGCTTATTCTATTTCTGGAAAGAAATCACATCTTTCTGGAACACACAAAGTCTCTCGATGTCTCTCTTTCTCATCCGTCGCCTCTAAATCCTTCCTAAAGCCTAAGTGCCAATAAAAACGGTACTTCTCAAAATGACTCTCTTCTGCTCTGCTGTCTGTCCAGGTGAAGATGCTGGAGGGTTCTGTGAGCTCAGCCTCTCTTCTGGTTGGGGTGTCATGAGGCCCCTGCATCAGGCCCCACCGTCACCCAAGGCCCCTCCTGTCCCGGGGCCCACCAGAGGCCTGGGAGCCCCACCCCACCAACGGCCCTCGCAAGCGGCCTTCCTGTAATACACCAGCCCCAACTTCCTTCTGGGTCATGAGTGACTTCCTGTCCAAAAGGGAAAACACGGAAACTCTGGCTGGCTCTCCGATCGGTTGGTGAAACACCACCTGTTTGAGTGTTACTGCTTGAGTGATTGTGAGGCACTGAGCAATGTTTTGACAGTTATGATGGTTTATGAATGTGAATGATCTTACTGTACATGTCAGGTGTTCTGTATTGTTTATGTAGGTGCTTCAAAGGGCTTTAAGGGCCTCAGTTTAAGTGTTTCCCCCACATTTATTTGAGACCACGCTTTGGACCTCAGCAGGTATTCAGGAATAAAATCAAATGCCAGCCAGCGAGAAGAAGGGGGCTTTGAAAAAGCCAAACCGAACTAAGTGCTTCCTGTTAGCTTCTGTGGAGGCTAGTTTTTGTTAGTTTGTAAAATAGTTGCATGTTTTTTGAACAGCTTGTGGAAAAGAAGCCATATTGTATTCTTAGATGTTACATAACCCTTTTGTCTTGTCCTGACCCCACCTCTTCCATAAGAAATGGTCAACTACTGATGATGTCACAAGGTGAAAACCACAGTATTACCAGTAAGTATTTTGTTCCAATATGAGGAGGTGGGTAGTTGGCAGGAAGATTTCTGTTATACCTTCAAATTCACCCCAAAATATCTAGTTAATTAATGCACACATGCATATTACTGTCCGTTAAGGAGATGATAACACCATATATAAAAGAAACATGGGTCCAACCCAGACTTACTGCTGAAATGTCAATACCTGCAGCCATAGACATGGTGAAGCCTTCTCAGTAAGCTGCCATGTTTGCCATCTTAGCAGGCCAATGTTAATAAGTAAGAATAATAGAATAATTCAGTATAATAGTCAAACAGCTATCCAGCGTTTGTCAGCCTGGGCACAAAAGGACTACATTCGTGTGGTACATGGTCCAAGAGTGTTTTAACATTTTATTTCATTTTTGTAACAAAGATTGTCTCTGGCAAATAGACCACACATTATTAATATTATTATTTTTATTTTGTATTTGTATTTTGTTTTCCTTTTTATCCTTATCAAATTTGTAAATCTTGTATGTAAGTATTTTGGAACAACCCTAGTTGGACAACTGTCTTTTTTCGATTACTAGATCTGCAGATGATGAGTTTGGTGAACATCTATGTCTAATTTATCTCTCTATCTGACTATATTTTTCTCCTAACCTTATTTTAAGAAATTGTGACAATCATTGGCAAGATAAGCTGTTTGGAAACAAGTCATTTACACTGGCTTATACTGTAATGCTGTTTTCTCTTTTTGACATTTTGTTCTCTGTACAGTACATTGCCCTTAGTGCATGAACTGTGGATCCATGGTCCAACCATTACTTTAATCATACAATGTTTGGGTCAATGTGCAATAACCTTCATGGTTGCTTTTTGATGTATTAGACCTCGATAAGTTTAAGTGCCATGTCACCTGTTTTTAGTTCTTTAGTTGCATTTAAACACTCTGTTCTCTTCTCTTTTAAATGTGCTGCTGTATTGACAATCAAATTGAAGCTATACCCTGGCCCATATCTGACAAACGATCAGTAATAGTTTATCGAGCACTTTTATTTAATATGAAGCTGAGCTTTAGTTACACTTGGTAGTGCAGGAAAACGTAAGTGCTAAAAACAAGCAATAAAGCCAACCAAAGTCACAAACTTGCAAGGTGCAAAACTGATTACATTTTTGCATAATTTCCCAGTTTAATTGTGTGTTTTATAGGATCTATATCACATGTATGTACATACTGTAGTAAAGGGATTGTACATCAGTACAGTGTTTGTTGCTGTGAACGAGGTCTAGCCTGGTGTAATTGTATGCATGTTCATTTTATTAAAATGTTTTGGGGCAGAAATCCTTTTCAATAAAAGTGTATAAAATAACATGTTTGTTGTACTCCTGGTTCTCTGTCTTTAAATACATTCAGTGTGTTGCAATAACACAGACAATTACCCTATCCATTTGATTCAAGAAATTAAAGGGATATTTCACTTTAAAAAAAACTTTGGGTCATTTTATCGTCTACTCAGGCTTTTGTGAGCCCCCCAGACCGTTTTTAAGTTGCTTGATTTAGTATTTAGATATTTGATAATCATTTTATCAGACACGCCCCCTTCCTATACAAACCCATTATAACTTCAAACTCCATTTTTAACCTGTTAGATTCATCAAAAACACCCGTCCTTGGTTCTGCTGACTCACCCTGCCCTCCTAATACGCGAGGGGGCCGTGTTTTTTAAATTACTTTTTTCATTTATTATTATTTTTTTTTTATTGTATTAAATTTTTTTCATTTTCCAAAAAAATATATTAAAAATAAAAGAAAAAAGTAATAGAAAAAACACAGTGAGTAGACGATAAAATTATCAATTTTTTTTTTGAAAGTGAAATATCCCTTTAAGTTTTTACTGCATGATTCATTTACCAACAGAAGGTGGCAGCAGACACCACCAAACTGGAATTGTTAGTTCATGATTTTACAACCCCCAACCCTCAGCATAAAACATACACGAAAACTAAATTATAGGATTTAAACGAAATATTGTGTATTGTACGTGGCAGTTTATAAGGAAAGCAACATGATGTCAAGAAGTGAGGGCGGACAGGCAATTTGAACTATGAAACATGAGGCGGACTGATGCAGGAAGCAACGCCGCTGCACGTCGGGCATAGGGTATATTTTTGCCTAAACTGTATCTGAGAGGTCAGGGTTGACTGAGGGTTCTATTTTAGCACAAGCTATAACAAAACTTTAATAAGTGCATTAAAGTTTTGACCTCAGATATGAACACGAGCTCTAGCTGATAATATGATTATCAGTGGTTGAAAGTAACTTATAAGTACATTTTAGGCTGCTCAAGTAGGCTACAGTAGGCCTACTTAAGTATGCTACAAATTTTAGGTTATTTTACTTTACTTGAGTATTTCTATTTTTTATATTTGATACTTCTACCAACCCCACTACTACACCTTAGAGTCAAATATCGTAGTTTTTCTCCACCATAATTATTTCACACATTTAGTTACAAGTAACTTTGCATTTAGATTATTAATAAAAAACATTCATTGATTATTGATAAATGATGATGCCTTAGGGCGGTTAAGCTAGACAGCACCACATAAAAGTATTTAAAAGCCCCAGCAGCTGCAACATTAAATTGATGAACACGTTAATGCATTACTAATTATAATAATAATATCTCAAATTGATATAGCGCTTTTCTAAGTACCCAAAGACGATTATTAGTCCAAATACAATATAACTATGAAATGGGCCATTCTGATGGCAAAACTTTACTTTCGTGCTTTATACCAAGTAACATTTTGAATGCAGGGCTTGGGTTAGTAATTAATCCACAAATATTGATTATTATCTTCAATATTAAGCCTTGAACGAGTTGAACAGACACTGCAAAAAATGGCTAATAAGCCTTATATGCCTTAAAGGCAAACTCTGTAACTTTGAGCCTATATTTGAAAAGAAATATATATATTTAGTTTGCATTTTTTCCCTCTATCAGCCAATATAATTTTGCTGATGTGTTTTCCTGCAGAAAGACATCCCTCTGGCTGTATTTTGGCTTTGTTCCACTGTTTATGTTGACGTTCCACTGCTTAAATTGACATTCATCCCTTGCAGGGACTGAGCTCTTAATTGATCCCTTTGAACTTCAAAGCCGTTGTGCACTGAGTTGATTGATTGTGCCATAAAAGTGTCAAACTCGTTAGTGTTCTCTCTAATCAAAGACAGCAATCACTCTGATACCTGTCAGATTGGGAGGGGGGGGGGTGTTTACTCACACAGATCTCTGATCCTGCCTAGTATCCCTTTAATACATCATAATTGCCCTAAATAACAAAAATGTAAAATTTAAAACACCTTAAATATTTTATTTATTTTAGAAATAGTTTGTCTCTCACTCGATAGGGACCGCTCCCGTCGCAAGTTGATGATGTCATATGTCCATGTGTGGTCCAGCCCTATGGAATGTATGGAATGCATGTGCTAATAAAAACTAAATGAATACTTCCTAAGTATTAATATGACCATCAAAATAATATTTTAAATATTTTTTTATTAGCACATGCATTCCATACATTCCATAGGGCTGGACCACACATGGACAAATGACATCATCAACCTGCAACGGGAGTTGTCCCTGTTGAGTGACAAATGAACAGTTTCTAAAATAAATAAAATATTTAAGGAGTTTTTAGTCATTTTAGTTATAGACGGCAATTATAATGTAATATAATTAATTAAGGCATAAAAGGCTTAATAGCCAGGGATCCTTTAAAAAAATATCCAAGGCAAAAGAAATTACCGCATTCATCCAGCGCGCTGGATGTGTGCGTGTGCTGCTGTTAGACCCGGTAGACCTCAGCTCACTGCTGAGTTGTGTGTCTCGCGCCGAAGAGGAGGATGGAAGACCATCATCATACATTATAGACACTAGTTTAGATAAAAGACAATAACACACTGAACCCGCAGCTCTGAACAACCAGGGGACAACAACCACGTACCGTCGCCAAAGAAGAGATCAAAACAAACACCTGTCATGGGTGGTGATGGCATCTTTGTTTGTCTTTTATAGACAGGTAGACGTTTAGGTTAGCCCGACAGGCTAACAGGAAGCTAACCAGCTAGCAGAGAGAAGCGGCGCGGCTTCTGCGTCTCAACGAGCTTCACAACAAGAAGTTTACTGTTGTTGCCACTGGAGCAGCGACACGGTGTGAGAGAGAGCATGCAGCCAGGAGAAGCTCCATGTGGAGGGTCACTTTAGACCTGCAACAACAACAACAACAACAACGAGGACAAGAAGACTATTGCAGTAGTAGTCGGTTTGTCCCTCCATGTGAGGGTTAGTTTTCTAGGAGGACACCCTGGACAGAGAGGCTGTGCGGTTGACAGCTTGTCAGAACAGATGTGGACGTTAGAAAGTCAGCTAAGAAGCTAAAAGCTAGCCAGGTGTCTCTGTGGACTGACTGACTGACTGACTGACTGGTGTTGGGGGGGGAATGGAGAGCTGGTTACAACTTATCCATTTCTCTCTCAACTCTACAGCTGTGGATTGCACGACATGTCGGCATTGAGGTGCCACGAAACTCTACGTTCGTAATCAAACCTGGCAAGTTTAAAGAAGCTCGTTACAGTGAGCCCGCGGGTTTTATAAAGTTGTCGGTTGGTCGCCTTGGTTTGGACGGACTCCGCGGGAAAGAAGTGGAATGGACATGCTGAAGAGGACCGAAAATAAGAATAAAAGAAAACTGTGCAACATGGAGCAGCAGGGAAGCAGCAGCGAGGAGAAAGACACGGTAAATAAAGCTGCATCTTAAGTACATTTTCTGATAATAATACTAAACATTCCAGATATACATAGTCGCCTGTATATGTGTACTCGTATCACTCATATGCAGCGTACAGAGTTATGTAACTTGGAGGGTTACAGACCTCGTAAGGATCAATTCGGTTCATAACTATCAATCATTTAGCTGGAGACGAGTCAGCTAAACCCCCTCAAGGACCAGTGAGTGGGGATCCTGGCTGTGAGTGAGGGGGGCCGGGGGGTGCGTGTGTTTTTGCGCTTATGTGCGTGTGTTTCAGCAATCCACTTGTGTCCAGTATCAACAATGTGGTTTCATATTTATGGCTCTGAAGTCTGGCTGCATGCTCGTTTCGTGCAGCATACTGTAATAATATATATGCAACATGTACTGTTCTTCACATTGTCCAGACATAATGTCGAATGAACATCATAGCTCATTATGGGATATGCTTTGCAAGCTGTCAACGTGCCAACCTACGTAGCTGCTATTGAAAAGCTTTTTTATGTTTTTTTGATTCTAGCATATGGACTTTAATTGCTGCTGATTAAGAATCAAGAAGATTAATGTGATGATGTGTTGTTCTGAAAGAGCATGAGGTTCGCCGCTTGGCTTGACACTTGAATGATCCTGGTTCATTCTTCCATAACATCATGTACTGTTTCCAAGGATGGTGTCATCGATGGAACCTAAACGTCTCTCATGAAGTAATGCTGCTCGATTTCTCTGGACGCTTGGTCCAATTGATTGTGTCGTGTTAAAATGCTGCCCCACCCTTGCACTTGGGACATTAGCGTTGTTATGAGACATAATATAATCTGATACATTCAGATTGTTGCCTCAGGCTGTTAAGCATTCCCCTCAGTCTCTCTGAATTCCTAAGCAGGTTAACAGGGCACTTTTGAAAAATGTATCTCCCTAACGTCCACCTGAGAGAAACATTTTAAGTATTCTTTATTTGATTTTTTTGGCAGATTGGTGTGGTTGAGGTACAGTGTGTGCTAAGGGGAGGGAGTGAACTTCATGACATTGAGAAATGTCAGACAGCCAGGCAAAGGTGTGTGTGTGTGTGTGTGTGTGTGTGTGTGTGTGTATTTGTAAGACACTGCAAGGAGTGTGGAGTGCAGAGGAGAACTAGATGGGAACTCTTCCTCTTATTCAGTCATATGTGTAATGGTTACACTTTGGAAATTCATCATATCGTTGTTGCCACTCCTTATGGTGCGTGGTGTGCGTGTGACAAATGCTTTCATGTTATAACTACTGCAAGAATTGTGTAGTGTTTGCCTAACTAACCTGGCAACACATTTGTTTTCAGGGAGTGAAGGCTGAATCAGTCAATCACTCAGAAGTTTAGTTTCAGAGCCCTCTGTGTCGCAACTTTTACAAGGTTTGCAACTACAATTATGGGAATTGATCGATGTCACTGTTATCTCCTAAGAAGGTGTGCTTGTCTGTGCATGCATGTGTGAATGAGTGGCTGTGAGCTTTTGAAGGTTGCACTTTGTCCTTGGCAACATTGGCAGACATTTGTGTGAACTCCTCCACCTAAAATCTCCCCTCTTTTGGGTGTAACATACAGTATTGCACAATTGCGCAGTATTGTCGTAACCTGTGAATTTCATGAGTATGTAAACTGTGATAGATTGTGCACTTAATTTCAAGTTGTGCATGCTTTAAACTATTTTGTTTATTATTCCTTTTATTACACTTGTTTTTTTTACTTGTATGATGTTATTCGTATTTTAATTGTATGCACATTGTTGTGACGCTTGAAGTGTGAGAATTTCACAGCCTATACTAATGCTGCTGTATTGTATGTGACAACACCATTAATCTTGTCTATAGTTTGAAAGCAACATGAACAGTTATAGTTACATAGGACCACAATGAAAACAAGTTCCCAGGACTTTTTGTGTTATCCTTTTAGCCTTAATGTCTGACACCTCTGTACCTCTGCCTGTACATGTTTACATTTCTGACTTATGAAGTATTCAATTAATCAAACAAACAGATTAAAACTGTAGGTAATCCGTAATATTGAGCACAATGAACTTTTAATGGTAACTTAACCTAATTCCTTCGAAAACCAAGCATCATATATTTTCCGCACCATTATTTCCTAGTTACTTGTTAATGAGGGAGCAATCACAGCTTTATTGTCTTTTCTGCTTTCCAAGGACCACCCTTGTTGTGCTTTATAACCTGAGAGGATTTGCTCTCCGATAGCGTTGTTGTGGTTATGTGTTTTTTTCACCAGCCAAAATGCCTCACTGGCATGGTGAATGGAAACAGTATAAACAGCCCAATCTGCTGCACATAATAAAGTTTAAACAAGACAATGAGGATTGCAGCAGGCTGGCTGTCATTTATTGCAGTCGTGTGGAGGAATTCGCTTGGTTTCCTCAAGGGTTGCTTAGTTCAGCACTGCATGTATTAGCACATTGTTTCCACATCAAAACATTAAAACAGACTCAGCAGAGTCCTGTCTTGTCTACTGTTAATAACGGCCGCATGACTATTATTTGAATATTCTGAAGTGCATCCTGTCTTGTTCCATCATTTATCCATGTAGGCCAAGGTTACCCCCTTTTTGTCTACGCCTTGCTTTAGCTCTTTCCATTCATCTTTCCTTATGTATTTGTCCTTCTTGCTTGCCTCCTTGCTTCTTTCCTAGTCTACGCTGTGATAAAACATTATTTAATGAGTGTTAACTACTGGGCGCATTTGTAACTCAGTCAATAGAAGACTAGTAGTTTCTTCAGAAGAAAGGCATGGAAGCCAATTGTTATGATCCACAGGCAATATATCAGATATGTAGCATCCATACGTTTCATGATTACCATCCAGAGAGCTACAATGTCATGTTGAGTTGTATGAGTTAATCCTCTGCGTATACCTTCTGGAATTGAGTTTTATCATTCACTCATTACAGAGATGTATGTTCGTTGTTTCCAATTGTAGGGTCCCTCTGAGGATCAAGCTAATTAGGGCAGAGTGGAAGTAGGCTCAAATCTATAGAGGATTATGGCAGTACCGTACATTATTATTATACTGTAGTGTATGGACTGGAGGATGGGTGTGTGTGGTGGATTAGCCCTCAGAGGATTTTCCTCAGTTGGTGTACTAAAGTAAAATCAAAAAAGGAACCTGCTTTAGAAGTTAATGAGAATCTGTCTTTTGAATATATTTAGCCCATGACTGAACTTTAAGATCCCATTATCCTAGGTTTGTGAAATGGGACAAAGCGCTGAACAGTTGAAAAAAGATATGCCTGCTATATCTGAACCTGCTATATGTTTTACTGGTCAGTGTTTCCACTTGACTTCCTGTAAAGGAAACATGAGACACTTTTCTGTTTGATGGAATATCACAATTCTAACACTATACTGGAGTTCATCAGCGAGAGAGAGAGAGAGAGAGCAATTATTTGATGGCACACTTCTGGCAAACAAACATCATGTATGTTCAATGTCAATGTCAGTGTTGAAGACAAACTATACACATGTAAGACCCTGCCTATTGCAGAGTTGTGTTTTACAACTCAAAGAGCTGCATGCGTCGTCAGCTGTAATCTGTGAGAATTTTAACACATTTATCAACGGCGACACTTCTCAATCTGATCTCCTGACAAAGTCTACTCTGTAGTAGTCAGGACAAGTATGTTTGGTGTGCCACAGCCTTTGAGAACGCTGACTTCGACTTGCCTACACAGTATTTCACTGTGGTGATGCTGCAATGATGACAACAATCTGATTGCAGTATGTTGTACTGTCACGACCTGGTCCTTAGTTTGTGTGTGTCTGTGTAGTGTGTACACATAAAAGACCGGGTCCGTTACACTACAAATAGGCCAGGTAGTTGCAGTACAACTAGGATTTGGCTTCAGGTCCTTGTACTTGGGTCGCCATGCCTATGGCTAGTGTGGCTACCACATACAGTATAGAGATGAAGTGGCAACATAGTTAGCTGCTTCAGATACAGCTTGAGAGTCATTATAGTGACCCATTTAAAATGACTTCCCCTTTTTCCAACCAATTTTCAAACCCACACTTTGGTTCCCAAACTCAGTCTTTGGAAATAGCACTTTAGTCGAAGCTGACAGTTGCCTCAGCTGTCTGCATTCTATCTCATCATTAGCGATGTCTTAGGCTAACCATTAACCGGCTCTGCTCCCATAAAATGATATGGGACAATCATTTCCTTCCCCTCCATTGACTGGTCATGGATGAGCGAGCCACTGGGCTGCCACCGAGGAGCGAGGATGGCTGCTGCTGCTCCCAGCTGCAAGGCGCGCTGCTGGCAGGTAATGCCGGCAAGGGGAGGGGGGTGGCGTTGCACTGATTGATGGAGCCCAAATGGCTAATGTCTGCCATTTGAGGGCTCCTAAGAGAGTGATAATGGGGTGGTACAGATGCAGAGGGGTGAGGGGCATTCATTCTAAAGCCCCGCTTATTACCCAGAATCACGACCATGATGAGCTCCATAGCGCAGAGGAAACGGCATACATTGCAGTGAAGATCAGTGCTGTTTCATCTTTATCTTATTATCTCCAAAAGCCATCTTTGGGCGAGTACTGGGGGTAAGGAAACTGTGCATTATTCATGTTCATAAAGGACACCAGACAGAAACACTAGTGAACCTTTTGTGGCTGCTGGCCTATTTTCCGCCAAGGGAGGCTCCCCTTAAGCCTCAAGAGCATAGGAAAAAAGAAAATCTCCTATAGCGTGCGTGTGTGCGCGTGTGTGCGCGCGACACACACACATGCATGCTCTTGTGCTGTCAGCTCTCTGCCTATCCCACATTTCCATCCCCTGAAACTAAGCGTAAGAGATGAGATAAGGACCTTGGTGGCACTCCCCTCTAACCCCAGCTACTGTTGATGTTAAGTTGATGAATAGTTTGATAAAAATAAGTGATAATTAATAATAATACAACATTCAAATGTTACTTGAGGCACAAAAAAGCAATCTATTCGGATACATTGCTAGATTTCTTTGCATGTTTAAAACGGTTACAGTAGATCTCAGAACCCCCACCCTGTCCTTTACATTACATCACGTCTCTCTCGTTCTTCATCGCTCACGCTTCCTCCACTTTTTCTCCTTCTCCACGCCCTCCCCTCATCCTCCCCCCTGCCTGTACCTCTCTCTTGCTCAGTCTGGACACTCTGTTCTTCTTCTCTCCTTGTTCCCCTTTTCTTGCATTGCTGCTCTACCCTCTCTGTCCAGATACACAAGTCTCCACTAAATGTCATCTATCTATCTATGGTTTATATGGTTGTTCTCTGGTCCCCTCAGTCCCTCTCTTTCTCCTTTTCGACTGTTCCTGGTCAGGCTGTCATGCATGCCAACTGATAATTTAAAGCTTTCACCTGCTGTGCTGCTGGTGTTAAAGCCCCAATATAGTGGGATTTTGTGTGTGTGTGTGTGTGTGTGTGTGTGTGTGTGTGTGTGTGTCCAGTGTAATTGATGTAAAAAGTCAAACTGCTGACATTTTTTCTTTTCCACTCAAAGTATGGTTTAAATGTGTGTGTGTGGTACTGTAGCTGACAGCGTTCAGGGATTCACTGAGGTGTGATGAGAAATTCAGTTTGATAGTTAAAGGAACACGTCACCCATTTTCAACCTTATCTTCATGCAATTGGTCCTCACTAATGCTCATTTTAATATGAGCTACTCGCTCTGTGTCTCAGAGGTGGGCTGTGGAGACTGGTGGGCTGAAACCTGCCTACCAGTGACATCGTCGGAGGTTCCAAGCATGTTACCACTCTGTAATGGAAGGCATTCTTGCATAAATAATTCTTATTGTTTGATATGACCAACAATGATGTAATCAGTAGGCATGTTATCGAACCATCCACAGTCCACCTCTGAGACACAGAGCGTGTAGTCAGAAATGCGACTGTCACGTGGTGAGCATTATATGGAGATGATGTTTAAAAAATGCAAAGCTTGGCGTCATATGCATTACATTTTCTATGCGTGTGAGCCTGTGCTTAGTGATGTGCATGTGTGCATGAGCTTTGAGGTGACACTGAAGAGTTTGGGCCACTGGCCTGCACTACTAGCCTAATTGTTTACAGTGTCATAATATGTGGCCTTTATGTGTTTATGGCAGGCAGTATTTGTGCTTCCTGTGCAGTAGCATTATAAATCTGTGCCTGTTTTTCTGCCAGAGATGAGTAATAATTTTTTCTGTGTGCGTATTTTGTGTGTGTTTCCGTATAAGTTCCATCTATCGGTATTGTTTTGCTAGGGCCAGAGATGAGGGATTTTCTTCCAGCTGTGCCAGAGCCACACTTCATTTGCCTTTCAATCTGTTCAACAACTTAAGCTGAACAGACGTAGTCGTTTGTTTTATTCATATCCCCCAAGGCCTTATTTGTTTGTGCCAGTGCTTGTGCTGATGTTTGTGCTCCATGTGTGTTTGTGTACTAGAACAGTGGTTCTCAAACTTTTTCATGTCAAATTATATATATTTTGGCCGCGGACCCCCATCTCAAAATATTTTGTTCCAGGGACCCCCAGGAGCAAAGATTTGAGTTACAAATGTTCGCTTTAAAAAAAAAATATATATATTCAAAGATTAGATTTCACGATTGTTTTCATGATTTTTCACAAGTTTTTGATGAGCTTGTATATCTGCTAATTTTGAATAGCCAAGCTATAAAATATGGTTAAAGTGGTTAAAATGATTGTGACACTATATTAACAAATTTTGCTGGGGATCCCCTGGTAACCCTCCAAGGACCCCTGGGGGTCCCCGGACCCCACTTTGAGAACCAATGCTGTAGCGTGCTGCGTGGGAGCATCTCATAAGCAGCAGCAGCAGGGTCAGAACAGGAGAAAACCGGTAAGGAGAGGCAGGGAGAGTCTAGGTGGAATGCTACGTGCATGAACCTGCACGGCAGGCGCTACTAGGCCCTAATGTTGCTTGACAGGGGCCAGATTGATGGGTTTTCAGTAAGACGCAGAGTATGTTTACACACAATATCCCAAGACACAAGCGCTCACATCCTCCTGAGTCATAAATTGAATCTTCCGTAACATTTAAGCCTCAAAGAAACATAAAGACCGCCTTGTTGGTCTTGCAAAGTTACCATGTTGGTGTTGGTGAACCTCAGGCATTTGGCAACCAGCATCTCCTAACTGTGTTTCTGTAAATATTGATGTGCGTTTTCTGTAACGCTAGCACAGTGCTATGTGTCCAAGCTGTGTACTTTAAGAGTGCCAGATGGAAGAGAGTACATTCGGTCAGTTCATC
The DNA here is from genome assembly GCF_963280865.1 of Gymnoscopelus braueri. NCBI lineage: Eukaryota > Metazoa > Chordata > Actinopteri > Myctophiformes > Myctophidae > Gymnoscopelus > Gymnoscopelus braueri. Next base: position 28,394,704 of record NC_137607.1, read on the forward strand.
TGGCAGTGTTTCACGGTGGTAAAAATGTCTCTCTGAAACAGATCTGGGCACAGTGATTTCAAATGGAGAGCGGAAAAGCTGATCCTTGAACTGCTACCCAGGGTCATATCACTGAGGAGTTGGCAGTGTTGTGAACTTGTGACTGCAGCACAGGTGGTAGCTCAACCGTGCACCCTGTCAGTGTGTTGTAGCCAATAATGAATTCCACTTGTCAAATACAACCAAGGAAGTACATGAGGCTAACACTGAAAAATTTATTGAATTAATTTTCACAATGTAAAGAATTTAGCCAAATGGGCCGTTTGGTTACATTTGTACACTCTCTGTCTCTGAGTTACAGATTGATACATAAACACTGGGGATTTTACTGTGTAGGTTCTGTGAAGATCTCACTTGACATCATTGTAAAATAGATGTAAACATTAGATACTAAGTAAGTAATCTTACATTCAAGTGACCTGAATAAGGAAAGGCACAAGTCTGACTTACAAGATAAAGTATTGAACATCGTTAACCTGGTTACAATGCTCTAATCTTAACGTTTCCTTTTCAAACAGTTCTACACCCGGGGCCAAGTGGGTAGTAAAATCTACACAGTGCAACTGACCACAGTGGCTTGACTTTCAGTTGAAGGAGAAAAAATGGGGAAAAACTGGTGACAGTGGTGAGAGGAGTCATCAGAGAAGGCAGTAAAAGGAGCTGCGTAATTAGAAAACCCGCCCCAATTGAAATGTGTGCCTTCTTCCGTGTAAACACAGGTGACTCATTTACAACAGCCGTAGACAAAATAACACCACGAGGCGAGGCTGGTGGTGGCGGTGGCTGTGGTTAGCCTAGTTCTACACCTTCACTTCAGTGTCTTTAAGCACTCACTGGGCTGATGCCAGATCTGGTCTAGTCCCTTATGACAACGGTTTGGCTCGGGTGGGGGGGGCTGGTGGTGGGGGTGTTCATGGAAATCTGATCCTAGTGTAGGTAACAGGTTTGTATTGCAACTCTGCCCTTTGTCCTGTCAGGATGATCTCACTGTTGTTTGTACACACACAGAAACCGTGTCACTGTCAATACAAGTTTCATGAGTCACACGAGGTGAGCCTGTGTGTGTGTGTGTGTGTGTGTGTGTGTGTGTGTGTGTGTGTGCAGGCCAGGGTGCTTACCCCAAAATGTTTTTAAAAAGCAGAAAATAGCAGATCTACAAGCTCACAACGCATGGCATCGTGACGCATTGTGAGCTATTTCTGTGTGACACTGTTGTACGGCAAAGCATAAAATAGGCGGAAATGGTTAAGTAGTTGCACCACTTTCGCGCTTATGTGTCATGATCCCTTTGTGTATATCATGTATGTACATTTAGTGTGTGTGTGTGTGTGTGTGTGTGTGTGTGTGTGTGTGTGTGTGTGTGTGTGTGTGTGTGTGTGTGAGAATGTAGGCCACTGTGTTGTCCCCTCCCTGTGGCTGTCCTGATTGGGGAGGAGGTCATTAAAGCAGTAGGTTGTGGCCGGCTAAGGAGCTTCCTAACAGCAACAAAACATCCTGCTTCCTTGAGTTCAGCAGCTAACTATAGGTGGACAACACGACACACAGTGGTGGACAGGGCCCAGTTAGAAAAGAACACAGTTCTCCAGACGTCCCTAATGCTAGTTACCTTTCCCCTTTGATCCACAGCACGTCTTGAAATAGGTTTTCTTCATTGGACAACCCTACGTAGTGTAATAATGACCCAACTTTCCAGACTTCGACATGACCAGGAAGTTGATTAGTGGCTGTATCACTGCTGTATCTCATGAACAAAGAGCATGCAAAGCACACACCCTCAATCTCTGGCACGGGTCCCAAGAGGATTTATATTTAGGCTAACCCTGGAACTCAAGTTCATAATAATAAATAAACTAAACAAATTACAATAGTTTCTATCTGGTGGAGAGACTTTCCTTTCTGACAACTCCAATAACAACAGTAGTAGACCGTGGTTGCACTGCGGTCGAGGGGGTCTCCTTCTTTGCAGAAAACAAAAAAACAGAAAACAAAACAAAACTCGGCATCGCACAATGTCACAGTTTCCCCTCTTTTTCAACGAATGGAATTGCAACGCCGCATCAGTCATGTACGTCATCTTAAAACGGTATACCCCGTCATTCAGTGAGCCCTCACCTCTTATTTGTTTTTCTGTGTAACCTTCCTCAATCCAAATCCCCACCAGCACACAGCCGCTCCAGTGCTCCTGCCTCTCTGATTACTTTTACTAGGAGCCCTCCCATTCTGAAGGCATGACTGGGCAAAATGTGTAATTACAAAACGGTGTCCTGATGAAGGTCCTTGTCTGACCGAAACATTGACAAATAAGGTTGAGAGTGCGTGTGCAGTAGAATGCCATGAAAAAGTAATTACAAAACAGTCACAGCACAGATCTATAGACACACACACACACACACACACACACACACACACACACACACACACACACACACACACACACACACACACACACACACATGATTGGGACATGTTGGGATTAAAAGCTCTAAAGCTCAGCTATCACTTTAATCCTCAGTGAATTGAACAGGCTTGTGGTGAGGTGTAGGCCACTCTTGTTGCAATAGGCAAACAACATGCAGGATTATAGAGTTTACAATCAGACGTTTTTTGTGTGTACTTGAGTGTGCGTGTTCTTCCTTAGGCTATATTCACACAATCTGCCTTTCATCAAGGAAAAAACGCTGTCCAAAAGAGCTTTTTGTGATGAAAGTGAATAAAGAAAAGAGAGAAAAATAATCAGGGCAAGGCACGATGGATTGACACACTGCACAGACTTACTTTAGTGTGCTTAAGTATGCATAAAGCTATGCTTGGAACTTGCCGAATGTTGAAAACAAAGTCTTAAACTAGCACAGTAGGTGTAGAAGTGGATGCAATCAAGATTGAACAGCGGGTATATTTATCACCTAAAATGTATTAATCTGTTATAGACCAGCAGCCAGAGAGCACCGAGGTCTTTGTTTCTCCTCCCCTGCCTGTAAGTTCTGCAGCCCGGCCACGGCTGCTCACCTTACGTTGCCTGGCTGGAGCTCACGTTGCTCAACTGGACCACAACTTGCTTGTTAACCCATTCAATCCGGGAACGCATCTACAAATGTCTTCTAAATCCTAACAGTTTTCTGAAAAAACATATGTTTCTATATCAGTGGTGCCCAAGGACCACCCAAAATGATATGTATTTGGCCACGGACCCCCATCTCAAAACACTTTGTTCCAGGGACCCCCCAGAAGCAAAGATTTGAGTTACAAATGTTTGCTTAAAAAAACATATTCAAAGATTTGCACAAATTTTCACAATTTTTCTAAAATAGCAGATCTACAAGCTCATAGCCGCGCTATGAGCTTGTAGATCTGCTATTTTTTAATTGCCCAAAGTGACACAGATGCGTTCCCGGTCCCGGAATCGAACCCCAGTTCCACAGTCGTGATTTGACAGCAAAAAAAAAAGAGAAGCCGTCCACGCCATGAACGCATTTCTGAAAATGGGCCGGTATGCAGTCGCCTTTTGGTAATTTCTCATAGGTTTAATGTAAAAAGGCAGTGCCTAATTATTTTTAAAGGACCATGCTGTGAATGCTGCCTTATGTTTCCGTCAGAAAACTGTGTGTGTTGTTTGCTCATGACCAAAACTCAAACATTTGAGTTTCTGCTCCTGTCTTACTCACATGGACCTATCTTAACAAACTTAAAATCAGTTGCAGACTGTCTGAGGCTCTTGCTGCAGAAATCTCTCTAATATAGAACATAAAATCACATGAAAACTATAATTATGCTAACCTGGGTGCCAGAGGGTACAAAGTGGCACATGAAAGAACTTTAGAGAGATGCTCACACACAACGCTGCTAACAAACCCTTTTAATATTTTGACTGTTTGCTGCTCTCATCCACATACTGTAGCATCTGTAAGGAGGGGAGAAAGCTCTGTATTTAGGATAGCGAAGGCCCTCAGCCTTTCTGCTGCTAACAATTAAAGCTGCCTGTTTGGAAACCTGTCCTGTTCAGCGCTGGAAGAAAGCCTTTCAGACTGAGTAAGAGCGTACCGTACAATGATAAATGAAGTTAAAGTTTTCCTTTTTCGGTTGACTTATTTTATTTTGACGTAGCTTATTTTCTGTCTTACATTTGAGCAAAAATCGTGAATCAAACTGGGCGTGGGCGGTGGGTGTGCTCTAGCATGCTAGTTGTGGAGCTCTGTTTTTTAAGCATGTTGAAGACTGCTGGTGTTTTGTTAGTTGGAACAATCTAGTCACGCCTCACAAATGAGTTAACCAGTGCTTCTTCCCTGCAGCAATCAAACACACACGCACACACACACACACACACACACGTATGTGTGTAGGCTACAGGTATGTGAATGTACACACACACACACACACACAGCCCTGAGAGCAGTATAAATGGCTTGGAGTTCGTCCCAAGGACTCAGGTGTAGGTTTTGGCAATGCCAGCCTCACACGGGATTAGGTTGCTGACATGTGATGGCGTTGCTTTCCTGTGTGCGCGTTGTTCCCGCCCGTCCTTGACTGCCTCTTGTCAGAATGTTTTTTTGTGTGGTGCAGCCAGGAAGTTAACAGGCACTCTGTCTTGTTCTCTCCTGATTTACACTTGGTTGCGCGCCGTGTTGCGCATCGAAAGTAGCCGATCTACAAGGTCACAATGCATAGCAGTGCAAAGCATGTGAGCTTGTAGATTGCCTTTTTTCAGTGCACGACACCGGAGTACAACAAAGTATTAACCAGTGGTGGAAAGTAATTAAGTACATTTACTTAAGTACTGTACTTAAGTACAATTTTGAGGTATTTGTACTTTACTTGAGTATTTCCAATTTCCAATACCTTTACTTCTACTCCACTACATCTCAGAGGCAAATATTGTACTTTTACTCCACTACAATTATTTGACAACTTTAGTTACTAGTTACTTTTCAGATAGAAATTATGATATTATGAAACATACATTAACCATTTTAGCCCTATTTTATACATAGGCTATTGTGAGCTTGTAGATCTGCTATTTTCAAACATTCTAGTACTTTTACTTTTGGTACTTAAAGTGTATTTTGATGCCAATACTTTTGTACTTTTACTCAAGTAACATTTTGAACACAGGCCTTTTACTTGTAACAGAGTATTTTTATATTGTGGTATTGCTACTTTTACTTAAGTAAAATATCTGAGTACTTCTTCCACCACTGGTATTAACACAGCTTCACCCCACCCTGCACCCCTCCCCTCCCCACGTGTCATCCACTCCTGGCCAGGATGCAACATCACTCTCTCTGTCTCACCCCTGCATGTGTGTGTGTGTGTGTGCTTTCATTTTATTCACACCTGTTCATGTGTGGTTGATACACTTTGATAGCCTCTTATTTGTCAGTCATGCACGTCGGTCGTAGCTTTGTGTGTGAAGCTGAAAGAGTGTCGACTCTGTCAGAGAGTCAGATGTGTCGTGCTACTTACTGTACATTGGTTCTGTCTACTAGGCAACAGTGTCATCATGCAGACTCGCTGCAGCACTGCACTGCGCCACCGCAGCCTCAGGGGTTGGCACTTGGCACTCCATTAGGAATCCACTTTTGATTTTCTACCAAAGATTAAGATTCCCTTTAACCACTTTCAGCCTGGTGTGCTGATTTTGGGCATGTCATTATAGGTGATCCCCCCCCCCCCTTATAGATTGGCTATTTTTTGCTGATGTCCATGTGGTTAGGTGGTTCATTTTTCCTGCCATGTTTTTGTCCTGCTGATGTCTTGATCATGCCCTCACTCACGTCAATTTTGCAATTCACACAATTTTCACTCTTAACACTAATCGAATAATGGCAAGACTACTCTCTCATGGTAGTATTCATGAGAGGATGTGCGAGTGGTGATCTGGTGAAGGATTGAAAAGCTTGCAAACACAAACGACAAAACGTTTTCAAGACAGTGCTGCCACATGTTATACCATCGTAGCTCAGACATTTACCCATTATCACTCTGTTTCCTGCCTCGGGGGGTAATAACAGGCTATTGGAAGGAAAGCTGCACAGCAGCAGGATAGGAGTGCTGTGGATGCACTGGATGTGACTAGAAAACGCTAGATATGACTAGATATAGGTTAGTTTCTGCGATTGTTGCCAAATGTTTGCTTATTATGACATGCCCAGAATAGGTTCACTAGGGTTCCTGTGTTAAACTGGCAGAGATACAACACCATTGCTGGTGTAGGCTGCTAAAGCCTACAGTCATTTTCACAAAGTGACATGGGGGTCGCATGACAAAGAATAAAGCAGTCCTACTCTTAATAGATCTGTAAACATCAACTATCCCTGTCCTCTACTGCTACTACTCTCTCTCTCTCTCTCTCACTATCTCACTCTCACTCTCTCTCTCTCTCTCTCTCTCTCTCTCTCTCTCTCTCTCTCTCTCTCTCTCTCTCTCTCTCTCTCTCTCTCTCTCTCTCTCTCTCTCTCTCTCTCTCTCTCTCTCTCTCTCTCTCTCTCTCTCTCTCTCTCTCTCTTACCCCCCACCCCCCCTTGAGTTCTGGATTAGCTCACTGTCATTTTGTCAGTTTAGCCTTTCAGCACCCGCTCGCTCACCTTCCCTGCTTCCTACTTTTCTCTCCTCGTCTTCTCCTTCCTAATGGCCTGTTTATCCTGGATAGCAGCGGAGCTGTTAGGACTGGCTCTTGGCCTGTGGCTAACCCACCAGTGTTCTGTTGTACAAGGGTTCTTGTTCACATCAGGGCCAAGTAAGTGGGGCTCGTCACGGCTAGGCAACCTCAGAAGACCGACAAAGATTACTGAACGGGAAAGCGTGGCTGAGCTGACACCTGCTGTTGGCCAAGAGAGGAGAGTTTGGGAGGACTGACAAGGGTAGCGACTCCGAGCAAGTGCTGACTAGCCTGTTATGGGAGGAAAAGCTGAGAAAACCAAGCTAATTTGTATGACACGTTAATGGCATTGTATCAAAGTTACATAAGCAATGCGTGCCTGCCTCGTGACCCTTAACCCAGGGTAGCAAGTCAGCCTTTTTGGCTAAGCGATATTTCTCCAGAATACTTTCTCTTGTCACTTCCCTCAACATTAGACTACATCTGAATGTTGTGTATGTTATAGCCTGCTGCAACCCTCCTGATTTCGTGTATAAAGGGGCGTGTGTATAGAGCCGGCGAGAGACGGCGCCTGATCCCATTGGTTCACCGATCTGTCCGTCAACCCCGCCCCGTTAACACAACATTACGAGCGACGCCCACTGCACTCTGGTTGGTTGGGAAATGAAACACTTCCTCATACCCAGTACAGGCTATAGTTGGGCCAGGCTTTTATTTTTTAGCAAAACTAAGCAATAAAAGCCTGGAGATCGAGGCTATGTATGTTATGATGCATACTGTAAACCCACAAACTTGACACCATATTTTCCATTTTAAGCCGTTGACATTTCATCACGTTTTGAGGGGACATTTGATGAACTTCATGGATAATTGGGACATGCTGTGCTAAGGTCTTGTGACTCCTGCCGCACGCCCAAGTTTAGATTGACGTACTATACTAATGTGGCTTGCAGCAAGCTCTTGGGTATTCGATTAGTTTTACATAACATAAGCATTAGCCCTGACACTCCCTGACCTCTAACCATGCCCAGGGGGTCATGAGGCACCGGATTCCTGAGCAGATCGACATAAAGACCTGTGAAAACAACTCCCATTAGTCTGTCCAGTCACCCGCCACGGACACACAGCCCGGGCCAAGAATGAAAACACAGAGCGCATGGCTAACCGCGCTAACCAACCAGCCAAACCACACATTTATACTGGCAACCGACTGAGCAGCCCCCCCATGGGAATAATACAGCATGCTAGCGTTCTATTACGTACCGTAGCCTTGGAGATGGAGTGGGCTTTTGGAAAAGTAATAGCGTGCCATGATAAATTATAATGATGGATTCCATTCCAAGGGTCTATTGGACACAGGAGTGGAGGTTTTTATGAAAGCACTCAGTTGTTGTTCCTCTGTGTAGCGTGAGACGCCGGTGTCATTAAGGGTGATTTATACTTTTTTTTGCGCGCCGGTGTTGCGCACGGAAAAAAGCCAATCGACAAGCTCACAATGTGTTGCGCTGCGCCGCGTTGTGAGCTTGTATATTGGCTATTTTCGGTGCTAATCGAGTAGAATGGAGCTTTTTATGCTGTAAGGCAGTCCCCAGTAATAAATACAAAAGTAATAAAACCACACAAAAATGAAACTGGTTGAATGAATATATTTTGAAGACATTATATATTAACACGAGGAGCACTTGATTCATTGTACGCAAATTGAAATGATGGGACCTCTTTTGATCTGGCAAGACATAAAATATTGTCCATATATCTGCCTGGAATATGGGGCGTTGTGCTCGTAACCCCAGAACAATGTGATGTAATGAAGCTAGCCAAACCAGAACCAGAACTAATGACACTGTCAGTCAGCCTCTTCTCTCCTCTCCTCTTAGATTCAGATCACATTTAATACAAAGCAGTGGGTTTCAGGAAAAAAACTGAAAACTTGTCCATGCAGGACGGCAGATGTTGTTTTTGAGTAGAGATGATACCAGAACAGACCATCTGGCTCGGAGAGTGGGAGAAGCAGGCTTTCAGTTAAAGGCCTCTCAACTATTAAACATGTTTTGGATTTTACACACACACACACACACACACACACACACACACACACACACACACACACACACACACACACACACACACACACACACACACCTGGAAAGACGGAGAAGAGCAGGTTAGAAGCAGATGGTGTTCTTTACTATGCTAAGGGAGTGAGGGATGGGCTGAGCTACAGTCTACCTGACAAGCTGAAGGCTTTTCACTGGACCATAATGACACATTCTGTAAATTCTTTACTATTACTGAATTACTGAAATACTACTGTACTTTGTCAGAAGCCAATTAAGAGAATATTAAGCACATGATTACTAGTATGTGTATTCTGGGAATGTCATAATAGGAGAACATTCATCAAAGATGGGTGAACATTTGGCAATAATAGCCGATCTACAAGCTCATAACGTGTTGTGAGCCTGTAGATCGGCTGTTTTTTGGCGAAGAGATTTGGTGTGGAGCGAAAAAAGCGGGGGACCCAAGTACAGACTCCTGGGGGACCCCGGCCAACAAAGTATAGGGTTTAGTGGTTAATATTTACTCCACTATTGTATCTGTGCACCATTTGCATCTTCCTCACATCTAAGACAATTTACTGAATTTAGGCATTTATAATGTAGGCATTTAGCAGACGCTCCTAATCCAGGGAGAGGTAAACGCAAGGTATTACATCAAATGTATAGAAATAGTAATCTAGGATCGTAGGTAAACCAATAACCTAAACGTTTACAGCATAATGTCAAAAAATAAATAATCTGTACAGATTATTTATTTTTTGAAACTATTTACACTAAAGGATGCCAGGTCTACAGATGAACCTGGCATCTGTCTAGAGTCTAGACAAAACTCTTAAAGCTCAGCTATGAGGTTCATGTAAGCCCCCTCTGCCAGTGCCCCAGTTACAGTCTGAAATCTCAAGCAGACTAATTACACAGATGTTTGGTCCGTGAATGGAAGCTAACGTTGGAGTTTATGCTAATCAGCGCGGGCTTGTGAAAATCCAATTTGCTGGTCTAGGAACCTTTAAACAAGTATAGCTGTGGGAAGGGCAGTGTTGGGGATGTGCAGGTGGGTGTCGCACATTTGTACATCCCATGTCTTTACTCTTTACCCTTTATGATTGCCCAGCCAGTGTTTCGAGGTCTGGTGTCTTAGAATGGAGAAAAGGTTGGAGACAAAAGGGACTACAGCACTGGTCTTCTTTATAATGACCAGCACCTTGGCTTGTGTACAGCCGGCTGTGTAATTAAGTTTAAACGGCATGCACTGGTGGGCTGGGGATTGAAAACGTCAGCTTTCTTTATGTTGGTGGATTAATTTTTACACACACACACACACACACACACACACACACACACACACACACACACACGGCGGCGGCAATGTACAGTATATGAGGTGTAATTACCATTCAGAAGAAGGCTTTTCATCAAACCATGTTTGCATGCTCTGCTAATGCCATACTATGTAGTACTAAAGCTCCTGCATCTCAATGTGTAACATTTTACAGACACGGACACACACATGATGATATGCCAGGTAGCTATGTAATATCTTTCTTTTCCTTTCTCCGGTTCTGGATTTGATGCTGTCTGCAGAACTACTTAACAGTTCACATACTGTAGCCCACCATGACGCAGACAGTCAGTATTGTGGTTGACTTGACTGCGTCACTGCCTCAGTGAACATAATAAAGTGCCACGTATTTCCAGGTCATTTACAGACTCAGTCAAACGTTTTCAGCACGGTACAATTGAAATGTGACACCATGCTGTAAGGGAAGTTAGGGAACTACCTAAAGTTCCTCCCGTAAAGACTTATTCAAAATAAATAAGTTCTCTATATACAGTATATGTTCTCTATTTTCAATTCAGCTAAATGTCAGTGTTTCCCGTGTGTGTGAGAGTGTTTGTACAGAGCCAACATAATCAGGAACGTTTACAGTAACTCTTCAGAAATATTAAGTACTCTACTCTAACACACACACACACACACACACACACACACACACACACACACACACATACACATACACATACACATACTCACATTTAACAAGTGTTTCATCTGTTTTATTGACACATTACTCTCAGGCCCCGCCCAAGCAGGTGATACACAGAAAAATCTTCAATTAATTTATCCTCAGTGTTAAAGGTAGTGTAAGTGATTTGCAAAGTTTCAAATAATTGCAAAATGGGTATATGTTCTGATAGTACTCGTTACTATAGGGTGTCCTGTCCATATAAAGAGTCTCCATGTCTCTCCAGCTCTTTATAAAACAGAAAATGTATTTTGTAGTTTTTTTGATTTTTTTTGTAGTTTCATTTCCAATTTTATCCAACCAGGACAGAGAACTCAATCAGGACACAGATTACACAAGTGAAATTGGAAGTGATGACACTAAGAAATGAGCATGCAAAATTTGAACTGAAAACTATACAAATTAAGCTTAAAAATGGGTACTTTCTCCTGATTGGCTGAGATTTTGACACCTACCGAAAAATGTATTTTCTGTTTATTAAAGAGCTGGAGAGACAGGGAGACATCTGTTACTGAAAAAACACTCTATAGCAATGATTACTATCAGAATATAGTATTTTAACCTTTTAAAAAAATACTTTTTGTTTTAACCAAAAAATATCACTTACCCTACCTTTAATGGATCCTTATGGATCCATTTTGTTGCATTCAGGCTTGTAATAGACTTGTGGTATCAGCCATACCGCATCGGGACACTCACTGGCTTGTGTTCTGGTGCCTTGTTCTAATTCATATCAAGACACTTATTCTTTCCATCTTAAATCCATCTGTCCTCCTCAGTTCAGTGAGATGGCATCTTGCTCCTTGCCTGGTTAGCATTGTTTTGGGACAAGCTAATGACCTGTGCAGTGCTGCTGACCACAGTCAAATACAGTTCAGCTCATTTGGCTCTGAGTATCAGAGAGTCAGCAGCAGCTAGGACTTAAAACTTTGTCTCGCGTAGCCAAACGATATGCAATCAACTCGGCCTGCCTGCCGATATGTCTGCTGACATCTAAATTCAGTGAATTTTCTTAAACTGGGTGGAAACAATGATAAGGTTTCAAAAGAAAAACTGCACTTCTGAAGACTTTAGGGCAGTCCTCCTTATTGGAGCGTATCTTTCAGGTTGGTTTTTAAAGCAGTAGGCGGAGGTTTGTTAATGGCCGTTCTCACCACTGTTCTAGCAGCATTAAATTAGATGTCAGTCACTAGACATATATCAGCTCCTCTTGTCTGGCTATGCAAGACTACTTAAGATTTGACAAAAAAATTAGAAGAAGAAACAGCTATTCAGAGCACTATTGTGGCCTTGCTTTGTAACTAAGCTTGCTTACATTTCTGCAAACAAATTAACAATTAACAAACAAGTAACGCTGGCTACCATACACATGTGGATTGCACTCAGGTGTTATTCATTTCTGCAGTGCTAAATTACCACACACACACACACACACACACACACACACACACACACACACACACACACACACACACACACACACACACACACACACACAAATGCAGTTGTGCACAAACATGTCGGTACACATATAATCTCACAAAAGTCGGGCTCAAAGCCAGCCATTTAATGAGCTTCATCATAGTGGCACGGCAGCCATATGAATAATCCATTTAACTCAATCGCCACACATTATTCTTGTCTCCCCACAAAGTCTGTTCTATATGCTAATAGTGTGTTTTGCAGTATGCAAGGCACATGCGTATGCGTGTATCTGGGCATGCTTTTATTATAGCACAGGTATGCAGGTTTTATGTGTTTGTATGTATGTGGGTTTAAAATCCACTTCACAGAGGAAACACTGAATGAAATGATGAAAGTCGGTAATGGCTCCTTATTGGCCCTTTTGGGAAGTGATGTCATTTGCAACCCATTGATAAAAGACAAAGTCCAACACTGTAACTTGCTCAATGCTACCTAGCTTCCTGGTCTGTCGTGGGTTCTAGCAGACCACGTGTCCAATTTCCTACACATTTAGCCTCATGGCTGTAGCCTTTGGATCGTGTACTTTTAATACGTTTCACCACAAGACCTACCGCTACGCCATTAGGAACACGCACGCACACACATCCCACATGCTGTTATGATGTATCATTGGTCGCTGCAAAACGACAATCACAACAAATGTTTTCCATCACCTGAAAAGTTACTGTTTGTGTCCTTGTCTATCTGCTGGCTGTGTCTCTTCACCTGCCGACCAGCCAACGGGCCACTGTACTTAACACACAGAGGAACCTCACTAGCATGCAAAGAGGATTTAAAAAACATCACACTGGAAAACAAAAACATGGAGCTTAAATTTTCTTCATGTGATGATGTTATGATAAAGTGGATGAACCAATTGATAAAACACTTATGCTTGAGTTATACTTAAACACACACAAGGTGTCGCGATGCGACATGTTTTGACACCGGTGCACAATGAAGTAAATTTGGCCTTGGCATTCAGTTAGCCGGCTCACAATCTTAACATGAATCGGTCCTTTCTCTTCCTGTCCTTTGTCAGCAGATGAGACCCTCTGTCTGCCTCCCTCTGTGCTTTGAAGCAGTTCTTCAAACAACACAATAACAGTCATTTTCTCTCTCTTGTCTATTGTATTTCCTCGTGTTCCCCGGCTGCACTCCTCATCTCTAGCACATGTGCGTGCATGCGCACACTTGTACATTCATCTCAGTTTGTGTCAGTAATTTTGAATCCTACCACGTTCTCCTCATTATTTGGGCCAGTTGTTCATGAACTGTGTGTGTGTGTGTGTGTGTGTGTGTGTGTGTGAGAGATGACAGAAAAAAACCCACCAATTTCTTTGCCTACACCCCAGCGTAGGCAAAGAAAGCATGCAGAGCTGGGCGGCTGGCAGAGGTCGCTGCGACATTTTCCACTGTGTGACATTTGCTGACTTTTTTCCCACAAACTAAAAACCCACTCATCAGCTTCAGCACCTCGTTCCTGTCTCTCCTAACTGCTCCTAGCAACACTCTGCTTCCATTCCATCCAGACCCCGGCTGTTTAATGAAAAACCATGCAGCACCTATTGTGTGTGTGTGAGTGTGTGTGTGGGTGTGAGTGTCTCATTTGCCTGCTGTCCTCCTGGCATGACTGGACTGGTCGCTGAAGGTCACCTGGCAGGAGGTCATTAGATGAAGAGAGGCTGCAGGATACCTGCTGGGACTGACCTCAATATTAACACCCCCCCTGACACACGCACACGCACACGCACAGACACACACACACACACACACACACACACACACACACACACACACACACACACACACACACACACACACACACACACACACACACACACACACACACACACACACACACAGAGGGACTACATCCATCTCCCGCATCATCTCCTCGTTACTTTTCTTTTCTTCATTGTGCTTTCTTTTTCACCTTCTCCGTTTGTCTTTCACTCGTTTAACTTTTTCTCTCTCGATACATTTTAATCTCCGCCAGGCTGTAATGCAGGCAAGGGCAGAGGTTAGGTTGTTTGTGTGTCCGTCTGTCTGTCTTGTCCACAGCTAATCTCGCAAACTACTAGGCTGATCAGTGTCATGTTTGTGTTGTCGTGCATGCTGCCAGCAGACCAAGGACCTCTATTCCAGAACATTTCCCAACATCAAAACGGTCAATCAATGACAACTTTGTTATTGTTGTGAATTCATAATCTCCGACCCACCGTCCCTCCAGGCTATGGTATGTGTCTGCGTGGCAATGGAGTGGAACCAGCCAGTCGAGCACAAGCTGTCTGTCCAGTAGGGATGGCCAAATGGAGACATTTTCTTAACCGATTACCGTTAGGCCTTAACGATTAATTAATCGATAACAGTTAAGAAAAAAAATTTGTAAAAAATACATTTTATTTCAAAGGGCCAAGTCTACACAGTTTGTTTTGTGTCTCCAGCAGAGTTTCTAGTGTCTCTATCTCTCTCTGGAAGAGGTTGCACATGAACTCTGCAGCCGCACTGAGGCGCTCCAACACAAACAATACCAATAAGACGAGGAAGAAGAAGAATGAAGTGGAAGTTACACATACGTCATTCAGTTAAAGCTCACGTCTGATTAACACCAACATACTTTTTTTCTCATACTTTTTTTTTTTGACAATATACCTCACACACCTGGCTTTGACGCGAGCATGTGCACGATAAAATTGTGTCTCGTTTAGAAGGTTACATAACAAGTTTTCATAGATTAGTCAACTTTTGTGACCACACCATCGCTATTTCGGGCCTGTCTTTCAGTATTCCGTTGGGGTCTTCCTATGTTTGATTCACCCCTAACCTGCTTTCCTCTATTGCTCACCCACCCACATCACATTGTGTGTTTGGGTGGGCAGACATACCCGCAGGGTCTCCTGGTGCTGCTGACTAGCACTCTGGTGCACCCCCCCACCCACACACCGACCTCAGCGTGTCTCTTATCTCTGCCTTGCCTCGCTGTCTGGGCTTACTGTCAGAACGGTGCCAAAGTTCTCCTCCCTGCGGCCGCTCTAGCTGGTGGATTGTCAAATTCATTATCCATACAATGCTGTTGTTGGCCTGCTTAAGTGGCTAGCGGAATTGACCGAGTTAAACGCCGCAGAAAACATCGCCCATCAGCCGGTACTGAGCCTTTGATAGAGTTTTGTCTTTGTGGGCACCATACAGTTCATTCTCTGTGGTGTTAAATTCATCTTCCTCATACACACAGCAAAATCCAAAGTGTTGATTTAATTCTTGAGAGAGTAAACATTTTTACTCTCTGAGTTAAATAGTACTCTGGAGTCTGGATTCTGCTATGTAGTGGCTTGGCCCTAGAAAGGCTGTGTTTTTCCTTGTAAAGGAGGGTGATATGACTTTAAAATATTTATCACCAATATTTCATAGCCTGAATGTCGATAGCCTGAATGACTTACTTGATAAGGATTTTCTTTAACTATACGATTCATCAGTGGTCCTCCCTGTTGTAAAATCAGATGTCGTACTAAAGACCATATCATTTTGGTGCATTGTATTCCAATACATTGTCGAAAAAGACAATCGGAAGAACCAGAATAATGTTTTGATATTGATTGATTTTAGACTCAATTTGGACTTTTTTTTATTTCACTGGAGAGTTCACTTTACCTCCCAGGCAGCCCCATGTTTTTTTTTGGAGGAGCTGTGCTACTAGAGAAGGCTTGGCCCTATCTCTCCTCTCGCAGCTGCGGCAGACAGATTAGAGGCAACATTTGGCACGACGGTAAACCCCAAATATACTGTATAATACAACTGGAAGGGCAATTTAAACCCATTTTTTTTATCAGTTTTGCCCACATACATAAATATGACACTGAGGCAAAAAATTATACACTCCATCTTGGTTTGTCCAAACATTTATGACATGCTGACATCAGTTCAGCATGCTCATGCTATACAGGGCTGTTCCAATTTTTGCACTCTTGGAGTTCAATTAACATTGAGGATTTTACTTTGTACCTTCCTCTAGCCAACGGTACAGTCATGTCCCATAGGATAAATTGTCTCCTGATTGCACAGCTACTGTATTGCTGAATTTGCACACAA
Source organism: Gymnoscopelus braueri (assembly GCF_963280865.1). Lineage (NCBI taxonomy): Eukaryota > Metazoa > Chordata > Actinopteri > Myctophiformes > Myctophidae > Gymnoscopelus > Gymnoscopelus braueri. The sequence goes on from NC_137607.1 coordinate 28,410,972, forward strand.
CTACAGTGTATAGGCCGAGAGCTTGCTCTTTCTTTGCACATGAAACACCTTTCTCTCTCTTTAACCCTTTGAACCTTGCTGATCCTTATTTATTGATCTCTGGTACAGTGCTTGTTCACTGTACCAGAGATCAATTGTTGTTGAATTTTTTATGTTTCCCCCTGGTGGGAAATTAAAGACTTGAATTTAATTAAATTGAATTGAATCAGTATTTGGATGACATGGATAAGTCCCTTCCAAATACAGGCATATATCTCTGTCTTGTCTAGCAGTGTAGAATGATGGCAAAGTAGGTAAGCTCAAGCATTCCTTAGGTATTATAAGAAGACCCATTTGTACCTTTTTTATTGTAAATATTGTCATCTGTGCTGATAAGAAGCAAATAAACAGTTCCCTGCTGTTTTTAAAGCATTTGAATTAGCCTAGACATATCCCTAATTAACCAAGTCCTTTGTTCACCATCTAACGTTCTCCTACTCTGTATCTTTCTCTATCCCCCTCTCTAGCCCTGCAGTAATGAGGACACACATTGGTGTACGCATGTACAGCAGTGACAGTCATGTCTCACACACACACACACACACACACACACACACACACACACACACACACACACACACACACACACACACACACACACACACACACACACACACACACACAGAGTGAAGGCTCCCTGCTGGGTGCTTTCTCTGCACAATAACTCTGGGAGAAGTGTTTTCTTAAGCCAAGTACCTATCTGCAAAGACTGGATAAATTGGTTTGATAAATCTCCCCCTGTTAATCTGGCTAATGAGATGCCTTGGAAACGCTTCTCCGTATGGGGTGGATTAGGAGGTCAAATGCTAAACACAAAATCACAGCAACACCCCCCCCCCCCACACACACACACACACACACACACACACACACTACACACTCTCTTTGTGTTTGTGTGTGCTGGGTGGTGTGCTGCTGACTTAGAGGGCAGTGGATTATTGTCGTGTGTAGCATTATGCTGTGTGGCATTTGGGTGTGGGGAAGCTGAGCCCGGATGAAAGCCCTTTTAATCCATACAGCAGTAATCAGATGATGGGAAAATGCTGTGATGAAGAAACCACACCCTACGGCCTAACCCGGGGGTTCTCAAAGTGGTGTCCGGGGACCCCCAGGGGGTCCTTGTGGGGGCTCCAGGGGGTTCACAGCAAAAGTAGTTAATGTAGCATCACAATAATTTTAAACAACTTTATCCATTTATATTTTGGCTATTCAAAAACTGCAGATCTACAAGCTCACAGTGCGTCACTTCGTGCTCTCTAAAAAACACTAAAATGTCCCGGTTTTCAACATTCACTACTAAATTGTCTGGGTCTTTAACCATGATTTAAATAACATTTGCTTCGAGTGCTTACATACAGTAGATGTTTGTTCTGTTCTGTTGAAAGGTGCAATCACTAGGTGTGCTAAGTGCTAAAATAATTGTCTCCTATGCCGATGAAAATGTTTTTTTTTCAAAAGTAGTAAAGTCAAGCTGATTTTAAGTGAGTAACAGCTAACAGTAACAGTTTGGGTTTTTGAAAATATGCTGGCCTGGCCTAACCCAACCCCTGACCCGTTGCATAACACTACCACCACCAGTGACCCCCACCCTGCTTCGCTTGTATACATTTGAATGAATGAAGTGGTTTGCAATAAAGCTCTTCACCCACACTTTTGGTTTGCATGATGCAGTTAGGTTTCGCTTTCGGTTTGCATGCTGCAGTTAGGTTTCGCTTTCGTTTTGCGCGTTGTACAGTACAGTACAGTACAGTACAGACCGTACAGTACAGTACAGTACAGTACAGACCGTACAGTACAGTACAGTACAGACAGTACAGTACAGTACAGCACAGTACAGTACAGTCCGTACAGTACAGTACAGTACAGTACAGTACAGACCGTACAGTACAGTACAGTACAGACCGTACAGTACAGACCGTACAGTACAGTACAGTACAGTACAGTACAGTACAGACCGTACAGTACAGTACATACAGTACAGTACAGACCGTACAGTACAGTACAGACCGTACAGTACAGTACAGTACAGACCGTACAGTACAGTACAGTACAGTACAGACCGTACAGTACAGTACAGACCGTACAGTACAGTACAGACCGTACAGTACAGTACAGTACAGTACAGTACAGAGTACGTACAGTACAGTACAGACCGTACAGTACAGTACAGTACAGACCGTACAGTACAGTACAGTACAGTACAGTACAGTACAGTACTTTTTTTTTTTTTTTTTCTTTTCCATGATTTTGTACCCCCAAACGACATTTTCTTTGGCGGGGTTAGGGGGGGGGGGGGGTTAGGGGGGGGGTACTAGAACGCGGGCAGAACTTCTAGTGTTATACAATAGACCACACATTACACAGTAACGTTATGTTTTGTTAATTTCTTTTGTTTTATGTTGCGGTTTGAATGACGTATATGTTGTTCTAGTCTTTTCTTACTCTGATTAATTCACTGTTGTCACTTTAAGACATCGTAAAGAACATAACTTCTTAATTTTCTCCTCTGTAGAGTTTGTCATGTGCATCAACATTGTCTGAGATAATTATTATCAGATTGAGGGTTTTTAAGGTTGCCTTTCACTTTAAAGGACCGTTACTCGTGGTCTCTTGAACCTCCTATTTGAGGGTTCCTGAGGGGTGTGCGCGTGTGTGTGTGCGTGTGTGCGTGTGTGTGTGTTCACAGGTAGCTGATACACCGAGTGAGGCAGGGCTGTTCTGGCTTCTGGGTGACCAATGAATAGCTTCACTGTTTTTCGTTTCTCCCCCTTCTTGTGTACCTGTGAGTTTGTCTCCCTAAAGAGCAGACCTATCTACATCAGTGCTGCTTAGAGACCAAAGATCTTTCTTTGCCCATACCAAATGGAGCACATCTGAACCACTGGGGGGTGGAGAGAATGGAGGAATGTGTGATTATAATAAACCAGTGGGTGTGCTATCCCTTCTAATAACTTTAAGAACCTGAATCCCTTAAGATTGAGAGCCCACATTTGTGTTGAAATGTGTTTGCAAACTTTGCATTCAAAGGAACATTACTTTACCATAAATGCATACAGCATACAATTAATGTAATTAAAACAAGTTCTGTTCTGTTGAGGTAAGCAGGCTTTAAAGTTGTTGGCACAGTGCCAAGATGTACGTTGGTTTCACATGCATTTCAAATGTGCATTTCAAATGCATCTATTGTCATTTTGAGGACCAAAAAAACTACCAAAACTCGAAATAACATTACTTTTGGATTCATTTAATTATTTATTATATATTTCAGGATCCAAAAGAAAATGGATTAACCCCCCACAGCGTATAGTCTTTCACTCTGGCTGCTCCTTGAATCACCGGTCGCCACTTATGTGGCAACCATTTTCATCAAAGGCAGAGAAGTTTGAACAAATCACAGCTTAGAGAAGTCCTTTGTGAGAGGACTTTACTGAGATACTTCTCCTTCCTTCTCTGTCTGTCTGTTTGTCTGTCTCTCTCTGTCTCCCTCCCTCTCCCTGTCTCCCTCCCTCTCTCTCCTTCTTTACCTTGCTTAGGACACCTTCACACAGCTGGAACATATCAGCAATTTCTCTAAATGTTTAGGTTAACAACCACATGTCTACTCAAGTCACGCACACACGCACACGCACACACACACACACACACACACACACACACACGCACACACGCACACACACGTCTGACATTGCATCGTATGAGCCAGAAACACTACGTTCTATGTATACTGACAGACAGGAAACATGTATGATGCAATGTAATCCTGATTCCTGCACAGGCAAGCATGCAATTATGTCATGAGGGAACTGCATATAATTCACACACACACACACACACACACACACACACACACACACACACACACACACACACACACACACACACACACACACACACACACACACTCGCACAGGCACACACACACACGCACAGAGCCTGGTAACAAAGGGGGCCAGTGAAAACCCACTTTGACTTGGACTTTCAGCAGTGGAACGCATGCACTCCTCACCCTCCTAGCACTTTATCAGTCTGTCTGTTCCCCTTTGTCTTCACCCCAGCATGCAGTGAAACAGTCAGACTGTGGTTGGAAGGCCTGCTTCTCTCTGCACACACCTGCTCACTGAAGCCGTCTCACTGGTTTGGTTAGGATGTGACAGGCTCGGATTAGACAGTCAAGTGTGTTTTATGGGCAGAGATTGAATGGTTTACCTAAGTGCAAAGGTTTCCAAAGTACAGTTATAGGAGCCTTATGTGGGTGAATATTTATAATGTGCGTGTGTGCTAAGACTGGGTTGAGCTACCATGAGCTTTATGACTGTATTGTGTTCATATATTGTGCACGCGCACACACACATATATGCACACTCACACGCACGCATTCCTTGCCCACCCAGTTCTTCTCTACATACAGTAATGTCTTTAATGAGGAAAGTCTGATCGTCTCAGTTCTGTTGGAATAGAGCTGGAATAGAGTTTGTTACATGTTCTATCAGCTACTTTCTGAACTGAAGAGACCGCCTGCACTTCACAGTAGTACATTAAGTGAAATGGAATGAATAAAACACAGGCCAGATGTGATGGGAATGGTGGGGGTGGGGCGGCGGTGTAATGGAGCAGGTATTTGTGTGTGGGGGGGGGGGGGGGGGGTAGAAGGTTGGGTTGGAGTCTGGGGAATATTGGAGTGATGTTAGGATAGACAGAGTGGGTGGGGGGGTTAGGAAAATAGACAAGAGAGAGTGTGTGGGGGGGATGCTTTTGTATGTCAGGACGGATTATTAAAAAAAGACTCAATCATTCGCAGCTACAGCTAAGAGAAATGTAAGGCTGGATAAGAGACATGGGGGGGATTAGGAGGGACTGGTGGGGAGGTGGGTAACAGAGGAGCAACATGGAGAGAGATTTGATGTGATGAAAAATTGAAAAGAGGATGGAGAGAGCGAGAGAAAGAAGGAGATGGATGTAGTAGTAGCAGGAGGGGATGAGACATGTTAATGAAACTAAAGGTACAGACTGTACTGGCAGCTGTACATAAGGAGTCTATACAGGTAGCCCAGCCAATAACCTAGTCTATATGCAGCAGCAGGCCTAGGCAACAACCCACACTTGGCAAATGTAGCTTGACCTGAACTGACTTTACTGATCTTGCACTCACTGAATTCAATTCAGAACAAACACATTAAAGATAATGATGAAAAGAAACAGGCCTGCACAATTTATCATGTCAAGAAAGAGAGGCTTGGGGATGGCATTGGGACAGGCTTAAAAATCAATATGTCTTCCTGGATAATGCAACAATATATTCTGTTACTTACAATGTGGACTTGCTGTTTACTCCTTTTTTGCAGTGAAACCAAAAGCTACTCAATAAAAACATAATACTTTGGTAGACGGCAGCCACAATTATATAGTTGAAAGCCAATCTTGTTGGGGAAATGAGCACTGCACTTCAGCTGAACACTGGGCTCTGTCTGGTACATTTGCCTTCTTTTCTGAGTCTAATTCCACTACGTAGTGTAACAGGTTGGTCACGTATGACATCACCCCAACCACTGCAGCCAGTGCATGAGGATTAACCATTGTGCCTTTGCCTTATATTTGTTTAGCGGTCAGCTTATAAAGTCAGCAATGAATGCACAATGCCAACAGAGTTTTTCATTAAAATGAATGATATCAACAACACAGCACGAAGCAAAAGTACTACCGTAAAAGCTGAATTATGCCACATAATGGCTCCCCATCTCACCGCCCTGTGCACTTTTAATTAGCTGCAACTGCACTGCACAATAGAAGGGCAAAACCAAGCCAAGACAATATTCTATTGCCTCTTTTGCAGTCGGCTCACTCTCTCAACGGTCAACGTGTTTGGGGGCCAAGAGGGTTTTTAAATCACATCTTGGAGCGTCTGTGCATCATTGCTGCCAGCAGCACAGTATACTTTATGTAAGGAGATTGATTGAGGCCTTTTTTCTTCTTCTTTTTTTTGCTGTGCAGGCTTTGCTGTGCTGCAGTTAAAATCATGAAGTTATGTGAGTGAGTGAGTGAGCCTGTGTGTGTGTGTGTGTGTGTGTGTGTGTGCCTGTGTGTGTGTGTGTGCCTGTGTGTGTGCCTGTGTGTGTGTGTGTGTGTGTGTGTGTGTGTGTGTGTGCATTGCTTTGCTGACCAGCAGAACTTTAGGATCAGGCTGTGTGTCTGCCTATATCACAGACAAAGGCCTGCCCTGCACAATGTAATTGGTTTGTATGATGAGGTGGAATATTGAACATCACGCAAAAGTGGTGATTGGCTATTATGCTCAAGCATGTGTGGGTGCATGTGCGCTTGTATGCTTGTTTTACTGAGTGTGAGTGTATTATAAACGCATTCAGGCTTTCATGTACTGTACATTTCTGCATATGTATGTATATTGTGACATCCCAAAAGGCTAAAGCAGCTCGCAACTGGTGTGGTACGGATCCTCCCCTATGCGATGACAGGTGTGATAGATTGTAGATGTGCGTCTCACATTCTGGGGAGCGGGGGTGGTTGGGGTTCCTCTCCACAGGACGCTCGACACATGATGAATGTTAGCCCAAATGTAATGCTGCAGAAGCCAGGGCTCCGGGGGGAAATGAAAGGATGGGGTGGGGTGGGGGTGGGGTGAGAAGGACACAGAAACACGAGGGAGAGCATAGGAAGGAGAAGCCATTATGAAACCCTGGTTTTCACTTCCTTCCCTGGCTGGGTTTGTTGCATGATGGTTCTAGAGGACACACAGACAAAAGGCTGTGGGGACATTGGATCCATGCATCTGGGCTGTGTGGAGGAGGAGGCTGCTTTTCTCTTTCTTTGGTCTGCGGTTAAACCGACGTGACATTTGAGTTAGTTTGTGATGGCGCCAAAGCCAAAACTAACTTTGGATTTTTAACCTTTAGCATAGCATCGGAGCTGTTAAACCAGATCTGTTGGTAGTTCTCCTACAATATACACACAAAGGCATTTTTCCACGGCGTATCTGATGCTCAGTGGATCACAGATTCTCATGCCATGATATCTTGTTATGTCACCAAACCTGATAGATTAACCACTTGAACACTGGTTTCTTTATTTTGGGCATGTCATTATAGGCCACAGTTTTGTAATAAAAAAAACAAAAATCCCAAAGAATTCCCAAAATTGACAACAATTTCTAAATCTTCAAAAACGACAGATCTACAAGTCCACAATGTGTCACATTGCGAGAGCTTGTTGGTCATTGTGAGCTTGTAGATTGTCTATTTTCAGAATTTGTCGTACGACGAAGTACAGTATTCTTAAAAGGTTGATCCATTTATTTGAGGCGGAGTCCTGTAGAGTAGAGTACCTTTGTATTGTGTGTCTTCAGAAGCTGTATTGAAGGCTATCCATCTTCTGAAGTGCAGTGCAAATACAACACACCCTGTGCTCTGTTCCCTGACACTGTTGCACAGTAATGATGCTGCTACCAGGGATAAGCCTGTCAACACTACAGTCATTATGTCCAGTGTTAGTCCGGTTTCCATAGGTGTTCATTACCACACACACACACACACACACACACACACACACACACACACACACACACAGGTCGAAGTATGGAATGTACCTGTTATTGACTGTTGTGTGTGTGTGTGTTTGCACTTGTGTGTGTGCTCTGCTCTCCGTTGAGAGGATTGGGTGGGTCCATGCTTTATTCTGCAGACTTCCACTGCAGTCGTTAGGAAATGGAAAATGTTTGTTCTTTCTGTGTGTGAATCCATGCGTGTGTTGAGTCTGTTGGTAGTCTGTGTGTACACTACAGTTTCATCAACACTGGGAACGGGTCAAGGTCACAGCTGTGTGTGTGTGTGTGTGTGTGGGCTTGCATGTGAAGCATGGCATCCGTCCGCAGTAGGATTAAAGTCTCTCTGGTCTTTATGTTGATTAGGAGTATTGATCTGAACTGCAGATACATGACTCCTCCGTCCTCACTGCTCCCACAGATAGATAGATAGATAGAAAAGAGAGAGAGAGAGAGAGTGGTAGAGAGTTGACTTTGCACGTTCACTTTCCAGATTCACTTTCATGCATTTGTATTTTGTGTTGCAGGTGTTGTCAGCGGTCAAATTAGAGTAGCCGTTTGTTTGCTGCGAGTGTGTATTGCACTGATGGCTGTGATCCATCACACATTCTAGCACTGCACGCAGCACACCACGCTGACCACACATACACACACACTTTGTGCTGTGTGTTGGTACTTCCCCCTCACTAGATTCTCAACAGACTAAATGTCCAATTCAGCAATGTCGTTTACATACCTCATTTCATCACTACAGATTATTACAAGACAGCTTTGATGTGTGAATACTTTTATTGTCTGGTGTCCTCTCTCCCAGGCAGTAACAATACATTCCTGTCACTCTGCCACCTAGTGGTGAAGAAAGGAACTGCGGCAGAAAGTCAGCAGATGACAGAGTATTAGTATCACACTGTTCAGAACAATATTTACAATTTAGGCATTTAGCAGACACTATTAATACAGAGCAAGGACAACACAAGCATATAAATATTAATCTAGGATCATAAGTAAACCAAGAACCTATCACCAGTCTAACAGTAGAATATCAGGAAAAAGAAAAATCAATATAAAATCAATAGAACCACCCTCATGTCTTAGTCTGTGACCATGAAGCTTCATTTAGCCTGAGGTAACAAGAGTAACTAAAGCACCCTGAGTAACTGTAGAGCTACTGATGTGTGCTGTGGAAGACAAAGTTGTACTCAACTGCTCATCTGATCTGATATCCATTCACACCCTCTTTTCTTGTTCGCTTAAGGCCCAGTCTGAAAACGGCTCCCACATTATTAAACATTGCCACTATAGAGAGAAGTGTGTGAATTGCACAAAAGCAGTGTAAGCCTCAGGCTGTGATTACAGTTGAATGACTAGTATTATTCTGTTACCTCCAACATGCATGTGTAACATCGCACAATGCTACGTGAAGCACCGAAAGTACAGGAGTTTTTTGTTAATGACATGGCTCACTGAGCTCACTGAGCCAAGCTTGAGTTAATGGAGGCAAGGTGTGAATGATTAAACTATATATATGTGTGTGTGTGGGAGAGAGAGAGTGACTGAATGAGTGAGTTCGCGCAAGGCTTCCTCTGGCCGAGTGCAACGGAAGCTTTCACTAAAGCCCTTTCATATGAGCAGTCATCTGGGAGTTCTGTTGAGGTTGCGGTGTGTGTGTGTTTTACGTGGCTTCTCCAGATGTTCCTTTCTGGAGCGTGCTCCGTCAAGGGCCCGCCTGTCGGTGAGGGAGAGGATGTGACTTCACGCGTGGACTTTGTTTCCACGGGAACGGCAGATGTTTCCGAACTGTTTGGACCACAAGTTTCAGTGTGTGTGTGTGTGTGTGTGTGTGTGTGTGTGTGTGTGTGCTGGCTGTACTCTGTGACTTCACCGTTGAATCCAAGCAAACCTCTGGAGTACAGGAACGTTGAGAAATGTTTCTGTCTTGCAGGATTGGAAAACGCCAAAACAGGGACATGTGTTTTAACGCATTTAATCCGGGAAAGCATCTGTCATTTTAGATTTTTAGCTATAACCATTATTTTATACTTTGGGCTATTCAAAACTAGCAGATATACAAGCTCATAGAGCGGCACTGAGTGCCATGCTACGAGCTTGTAGATCCGATTTTTTTTATTTTTATCGTGAACATTTGTGCAAACCTTTGAATATATATATATATTTTTTAAAGCTATTTTTTTTACTCAAATCTTTGCTTCTGGGGATTCTACAATTGTCTTCCGAATCCTAACAGTTTTTTGGAAAAAAAAATATGTTGCTATTCAGTGGTTCTCAAACTTTGTTCATGTCAAGGACCCCCAACATGTCCGCAGACCCCCCCCATCTCAAAATATTTTGTTCCAGGGACCCTCGGAAGAAGATATGAGTTAAAAAATATATATATTTTGAAAGATTTTCACACATTTGAACGATTTCTTTTTCAAAAATAGCAGATCTACAAGCTCATAGCTATGAGCTTGTAGATCTGCTAGCCAAAGAAATCTTATCTGTATAAAAATGATGCGTTCCCGGTCTTAATGGATTAACCTGGAGGAGACGTGCGGTTAGTTCTGTGATATGTCAACACACAGGATGTCTGAGTGTCAGTTAGTACCATGGGGTAGCGGTGGTGATGTGGTTTTAATGATGATGTGTGAGGCAAGTGAGGCTTGTGTTGCATTCCCCTGCTTACCGACAAAAACAGGTGTTTTCCTCTTCAAACTGTTTGTGGGTGTGTGTGAGCTACAGTTGGGATGGGTCTGTCTGTGTGCACTTGTGTGAATGGGAATATTTGTGTGCGCGTGCATGTGTGAGTTTGCATGCACACGGTCCGTGTGTGTGGTATGAGCATGTGAGTGCAGGGAGCTCTTATCAGGGGTTAGTACTGTGTTTTATGACTTTACTTTGGGTAGAGCCTTGTTCTTTTTTGATCGATTGAATACTTTGTTAGTCAGAAATGAAAACAGAACAAGGTACAGTCAGACGACATTAAGGCTAAAAGGATAACACAAAAAAAGTCCTGGGGATTTGTTTCCATTGTGGTCCTATAACAGGGACAGTGTGCATACTCTACACTTCATTTGTTGCCCCCTAATAAATATATTTTGAATCACCAATGTTTATCCTCAAAAAGGATTAATCCATTATCGATTATAATTGGGACCCACCCATCCCTAATAGTTACATGGACTCTTCACACTGACCTCCAAATAGGCTCTCGACGGTGAATGCCGACCCACTGATTGTTGATTATTAATTATGATAGAATAGTATGTTTAATTAATGCTTTTTCCTTCTCGTTCCCTCCCTCTCCCGTCCCCCTCCTACAGAAGGAGTTTGCGTCGCCGCCTCCCCTCCTGTTCAGGAAGATGAGTAACCCCGACCTGTCGCCGGCGGCAAAAGACGCCACCAAGACCAAGCTCCATCGCCAGCTGAGCCAGGATGAGAACCGTGCACGGCGCAGCAGCATGGCCATGACCGGTAACACACACGCACACATACACACTACGTGTTAAATGGTTTACGTAGAATACATTCAGAAACCGTATATACGTATTATATTTTTATAGCTTGTCAATATGAATGATGTCATCTAGGGCTACAACTAGCGATAATTTTCTTAGCGATTATTCTATCGATACATGTTTCTATTAATTGAACAATCGAGATGCACTTTTTTAAACCATTCCAAGTGGCTATGACCTAAGTTGGCGGGCCCTGGGTAGGCAACCCGATTTGGCGGAGACCTGTGCTCCAAGGAGCACACTTTTCCAGTGTTTCTTCTCCACTGTGTTCAGACACACAAATCAGGGATCAATAACGGAAGGGGACCAATAAGTAGAACGATAATGCCATTGATTTCAATAAAAGCACATCAATTCCCATCCTTAACCATTAGCTTCGCTGTCAATAAAAACGTCACCGGCCCGGAAGGTTGGCGTAACCGTCTGTGCACCTACTTAGGCTGGTAAACACGCGACAGCGTGTCGCGTGTTCGACTCCCGATCCCGATGACCTTTGCTGCGGGCCAACCCTCCATCTCTCTCTCCCCATTTCCTGTCAGACTACTGTTCCTATGAATAAAGGCAGAAAAAGCCACAACATTTTTTATCTTTAAATAAAAACATTACCGTTTAACGTCCTCAAACTATAGAGGCCATTATCTTCGTTCCCTCCCCAGGTAAGCAGCTGCTGCCCCTGTCCAGCAGCCTGCACGGTGGGGTGAGCCAGCTGGCCTGGCAGGGCGCGTCTGCAGGTCTCGGAGGGCCCATGTCCACAGGAGCTCAAGGGTGTGACGTCAACAACTTGGTCCGCATGAGGAACCAGACCCTGGGCCAATCCGCCCCCTCACTCACCGGACAGGTCAGTACCACAGGGATACGATACTCTGGCCTGCACAGAAAAGAATCTGTGTTAAAAGAAAAGTTGTCCTGGGTTTTAGGTTTAGATGTTACAAATGTAACTAAATTGACCCGTAAACGCTGTGATACACTGAAAGCGTCAGATGCTCACGTCATCAAACGAACCCATTGTTTTTAATGTCTGTAGCCACATTGGAGGCGCAAAGTGAAGGCCGTTGTCCGTCTTTCAGAGCATGATTTTACTTTGGAGCGTTGACGCTCAGCACAGACCACAAAAACACAATGACTACTCTGTTACAACAGGTTCAAGTTCAAGAGCGCTTCGCCGGTGGTCCGAGTGCTTGTGGAACGGAGAGAGAAAGGGAAGAGAATAAAGTCATGCACGGGCCCAATACTCTGAGCAACGCTCTGATGCACACTCACTCGTGCTATCTGATACATGCAAACACAGAGGTAAACTTGTTGTAGTTTTATTAAACATAGTAACTACAAGTGCCTCCCAAAAAAAATAAAAATAGCATACTTGTATTATATGAACCCTTTATTTTGAGGCAGGTGTGCCGTGCATCGTATCCACCAATACTTCTTACTCGCAACTAGTCAGGCCTCAGAGACGAGACGAGAGTTCCTAACGTAAAGCGGACTCCTCTCCTTCCATTGTCAATGAAAGGAGAGAGTTTCAGTTCACTGGCGAATTCTGCTGCACAATTGACGAGAGTTATTAACGTAACTCAGGGTTGACAGAATGACGAATATGACACAAAATTATCCCAGAGTATGTGCGTGTGTATGTCCCTCGTTTCATTTGGGTTGGTACGATGCTGCTGAAATTATTATTAATTGTGGTGCAGCCGACTGACGCTTCCAATGTGAACAAGTGGCATAACTTGACGCACGTCAATGGCGCTTTCAGTCTGTCAGGGCCTTAAGGGTCCATTTGGTTACATCTGTTCACTCTGAGTAAGGATTGTGTACAGGACACGCATGCATGCTAATGCATACTCACATATTTAGATGTTATATTGTGTAGACAGATGCTAGGTTTGATGTTGACCTGGTATCCTAGTTTCTTTGAAGCACTATAGTGTTCTCTTTGCACTTCACTTCTGTGACTACTTACTGACTACGTAAGTCGCTCTGTATAAGAGTATCTGCTCAAGGCCTAAACTGTAATTGTTGGATCCACACTTCTATCCGCTGTTCCTTCCTGTACAGTAGGAAAGGAACAGCCTGTACAGTACAGTGCAGTACATGTAGACCTGTGGTTCTGCATGGTATCACCAGAATAGCTGCTCTACAGTGGACTTTCAGCCTGGTACCATATGGGTTCTGTCTTTACACACTGCAGGCTGTGCCAGCCTGACGCAGCAGTCGAAAGATGACTCAGGCTTTTACAGTGCATGTGCACACACACACACACACACACACACACACACACACACACACACACACACACACACACACACACACACACACACACACACACACTCTCCATCCACAGAGAGAAGCTCTTTCACAGCACCATGCTCACCAGCATTTGAGAAATGGAGCGTGAAGGTTGGTCTCTGCGTGAGTGTGCGTGCGTGTGTGCGTGCGTGCATGCCTACGTGCACAAAGCAGCATAGTGCTGACCTACATATGAAAGTGGTCTACATAGCAACAACTCAGCTGTGTGCATCAGTGTCTGCATTCTGTTATTATCCTTTACGCTGTTCTGTGCACAACTCTGACTCCTTGTGGACCAGGAGGGAATTGTACCCATATGAAGAATTATTAAATATGTGCTCTAAGTGTAAACTGTATTTATACAGAAAATTTGTTTATCAACCTGTGTGATTGTTTTTCAACGCACTTTCTAAACATGTAGAGAAACAGAGTGACTGCATAGGTACTGGTGTTGCTACTTGCTACATCACTGCTTAGCCCACTTTAGTTTTATTTGCTAACATTAGCTCGTTGAAGTTTCTATCAGGGTAACATTGGGGAATTCTGTGAAGCCTTGCTGGTATTTCATATGTTTTGTAACCAGTTCTGTTTGTTATGATATGACCCCAGCATTGTTATTCCAACAGCACAATAGAGGAAGTGTAGCCTGTGCTGGCTATGCAAGAAGAATACTGTAACAGTGGAGGGAAGTGTTTATGTGAGACATGGCAGACTTTTCCCAACCTACTGTATAGCTAATACTACTAGAATACTTCTAGAATTCATGTTGGGGCCTCAGGATTTAAGAAAACATGACATGGGCATCCACCAGTCATACAGTGAGCCCCTGTGACTGATTCTATGATGCAGCCAATGTTTTACAGTAGCTATTTAACAATAGCACTGCTGTGGAGTTTCATTGATTGAACACTTTATTAGTCATGCACTTAAAGTCTTTTGTTAAAGTCTGGTCTGGGTTATATTATCCTTTCCCATCTGAGTCTCTGTCCATTATAGAATGTACATAACATTACCTGTACACATCCGTAGGGCTTGGAAAGCATTGCTCAGTTATCTTCAGTATACAGTAGTTCATTATGTAAACAAAACCATATGGTGTCACAGATGACATGCATTGGTCTGATCATGAGAAGTAATGACATATAAGTGAAGCTGAAGACGTGGTCGTTTGGACTAACATGTTACTTATGTTTGGACCAGGCCTACCTCGCATCTTTGGTAAACTATCACTGTCATGAATGTACATAGCTTCCATTCTACCTTTCAAGTAAAAAACTGAGGTGCATAATGGAAGGCTGTTTATAAATGCTTTTATGATTTAGTAACCTAGTTTGTGACTCCCCCTGCTGGGATAGACCTGCTGTGCCAGTTGCTAACATCTATGATTACTGTATTCTTGTGGCAAATATCAACCATGCAGGTGAGTGGAAGTGACTGAAGTGCAATGTGATTTGAAAATTATGTTTGCTTTCTTTGGAACGCTAATGTATAATAGTATAGAATAGGGCAAATTCTAGGTATTTGAATACAAATGTGATTTGATTATTGTTAAGATCCCTTTTTTTTATTCAAATAAAGTAGAATAGTGACTGTGAAATTAAGGTTAAGAACACAAAATGTTGCACATGGCATCTTTACATTACATTCAAATATAAAATGCTGATAATAAATAGAATAATTTTAGTATCACCAGCAGATGGCAGCAGTGTCTGATGTGTAGTTGCAACAGCCCAGAGCCTGGTACAGTAGGTTGGGTGCATCAATTATACCACTGAACACTTACAACTTATGTGGCAAGGTGGATGCATGGTTTTAGCATCAATTCTTTGTCTATACAACTTTCGTTCCCTATAGCGTATTGTTAACCACATTGAATGTGTTCTCTGTGCCCTTAACCACTTAACTTTTATCCTTCGTTGTGCAACGGTGTTGATGACATGCCCAAAACAGGGATGCCAGGTTGGAAGTGGTTAACCACCCTGGTTGGTTAACCACAATATGTCAATTGAGGCCAGTTGTCAGTTTTGCACTAGTACATACTAGAGTACGTTTCATTATGCATAACATTTTTGCACTGATAAGGGATCAGCTGACATTGTGCTAAATGGGGTCGTCAAAAGATTTCCCTCATAATATATGGGGTCGTGGTATAAAAAAGTTTTAGAACGCCTGGTCGATAGTCCTGGTTTTCTGATTATATTGTATGACCTGACCCGTCTCTCCCTTTTTGTATGGACCCGGTTGGTCATAATAAAGCACTCTGCTGAGCTCACATGCTGTTCTGAAAATTATACCCCCCCCCCCCCCACACACACACACACACACACACACACACACACACACACACACACACACACACACACACACACACACACACACTCCATCATTGAATGAATGAGGTAGATTTATGACATGCATTTTCTTCCTCTCTTAATATTCCATTGCCTAGATTCACAGAGGCTCATGAAAGAAGTCTTATTCTCTAGCAACAACCCAGGTGTCAGTCCTGATTCAAGCACACTGACAGTAATGACCACAGCTACTTTATGCTTTTAACATCACCTTGTGGTTGGGAACATTAAAGTGATGGTCTTAGGAACATGATGTGGAAAGAAAATGAGACTCAATAACCCCGGTTTGTTTTCGTTTTGCATGATTGGCACTGTAATTGGTATGAACCCCCTCCCCCCCACCCTGACTGAGTTTTGGAAAATGTAATACATCCAGCAGGAAATTGTAGATGGCTTTCTAAACGGAAAACATGGCCTGCAGCGTTATTCTAGCTGAGCAAATAATCATAGTTTATTGAGTTTCTTGTGGACACATTGATTGGAAGGTTCCTCTTCCCTGGTCGTCAGCCGATACGTTCTCCCTGACATTCTCTCTCTTTCTCACTCTCTCACTGTGTCTCTCTCCCTCTCTCTTAGTATGTCTCTCCCCCTCCATTTAACTGCATACTGTTTGAGCCACCAAAGACTAAATATAAGTGTATTTTCCTGTGTACATCATTTAAAAATAGAAGTCCTATACCCGGGGAGGAGGGAACGCACAACCTCCGTGCATGCCCCAAAAATATGTGCGTCAAAAGCAGTGGCACCAACTTTGTTTTAAGACTTTTTTTGCATGGAAAACAATTAACAATTATTACTGTATAAAAAAAACAAGGACGGTGAGATCATTATTGTCAAAAGGGGAGCATTAACTTTCTGGGCATTAATAAACCTGGCCATTAGACACAAGCGGGATATTGCATTTTTCAGCATGAAAATCATGGGCTACCGTGTCCCCACAGGGTCCTATAAAAGTGGAATGAGTGTGCATGCACACACAGGCAGCTGTCTCTCTCCAGGGTGTCAGGTACACACAGCGGTCTGCAGCCTCAGGGTCAAGCCTGTCAGTCCCTGATTGATCTGAATGACTTCCATTAGTTGTTGGACAGAACACCTGAACCCCCTTAGCACTGTCTTTTTGCTCTCCTCTCCTTATATTTCCTATACAATAGTGTAGTACATTTCATATGATACCTATTTGTTAATATGCACAGTCAAATATGGAGTGTTGATTTGACTGGATTTGTAGCCGTGGTCCATATTTATACTCGTGTTTTGTACTCACTGTGTAGCGTTATGAGTTACGTGCGTCTGTGTGTGTGTGTGTCTGAGTGAAGGTGTCACATGCGTGTGTGGACGCGTGGAGGTTTGTATGTTATTGGGCTAGATGAGTGGAGCCTGTGTGCCCTCTTCTGGGAAAACAATTCTGGATGGCCAGATGGTGTTTGCTTCCTGGCTAATGGTCTAGGGCCTGATCTGTGTGTGTGTGTGTGTGTGTGTGTGTGTGTGTGTGTGTGTGTGCACATCTGTGTGCATGAAAAGAAACTGTGAGTTACTTACAGTAGCCATTAACTGAGAATCACCTGGTAACCCCTGTAAGAGGCAGGTGGTGTTTATGTGAGTGTGTGTGTGATTGCCTTGCACCTGGACTACATGCATACGTGCACACACACAATTTGAATATGAAAAATGGAAATATTCTCCATTGAGTGCTCAGTCCACTCATGTTTCAGTATTCGCTCTTTGTACTCGCCAGTAGTAAGGAGTGAGCACTGGGAACCGTGGCGTTAACGACGCAGGTCCAAATTAGCATAGCATTTGCATTTGCTTTGAAAACTGGAAGCTAGAGGGTGAATATTGAGCTTGACATGAAAGCAGCGTAGCTTTGTTGCAGGCGGTGCGCTGTCGTTTGACACTGGGCAGGGAGAGACGGAAGAACTGCCCTGTCATGTTTCACAGATGAGCATCAAAGTGATCATGTTAAGTCACTTCCTATTCAGTGGTTGTTGGAAATGGGCCTCGCGGCTCGCCAGTGACATTTGGCTAAAACAGAGAAACCTTAAGAATATTAAAATAAGGTCTGTGTGTGTGTGTGTGTGTGTGTGTGTGTATTCCGGTTTGGAAAAAGGAGACTGTCTTCTGCATTTGACAGAAGTGCACGCACGCACATACACACTCACTCGTAAATGTGTGTGTGTGTGTGTGTGTGTGAGAGAGCAGGGGAACAGGAACAGGATGACCTGGCTTGCACTTAAAAATACATGAGCACACACTGAATAATTGCTGTGCTCATTTGTCACTTTTGCCACTGCGACCGATGGCGACGAAGACTGTAACGAAGATGCCAGATGGCAGGTGATGTGGGCAGATGTGACTTGGTCCAGCCCATTTTTTATTTGATCTTTAACCACATGAACTCTAGCATCCCTATTACGTACATGTCATAGTAGGCGAACATTTTGATGGGGTTCGGGCCATAAACAACATTTATTAAAAACTGGCAAACATTCGGCCAAAGGGTGACCCCGGGCAATGAAGTATAATAGGGTTTAAGTGGTTAATTAGGTTCTTTGGTGGTCCCTTTGTGCTAGATTATTGACATGGACATGGTGTTAGTGTTTGAAAGTTAGTACAGACAGATGAAGGCGTGTGTCAGCCACGTGCTCTCAATGTCACGATGAATTTGATCATATCAACGTGTCAACACCCCACCAATGCAATCGCCGTCCAACTGCCTTTTGCAGACAAAATAGGATTTGATGCTTAGGTTCCAGCCCTGCGTCCCATTTATATATTTTTCTTTTGTACTCCAGGCCGTAAATGCATCGATTGAGTGTGTGTCATTTAGAGACCATAGACCAACCAGCCTGCACATAAAATAATGTACACACGATTCACAAAATTAAACTATCCAGGGTGGTGTGAAAATGGAACACGCCATTCTCTCTTTTTTGGGATGTGTGAAAAGACCACCTTTCTTGTGCCAGCAGACAGAACAAATGTAGGCCAATTCGTCGATAGCAGCACTTCTAATATGTCTGGAACAGTGTTTTTATTGTATTTTGAACCAGTCCTGCACTGACATCACTTTGAAAGCAGCACAAATGCAGTATGACGTCATGCGTTGGATTCTGGAGGGAGGGAAGTGCACGTGACTTCACTCCTGTTGACAGACGGGACAGTTTAAAAGTGATTTACAAAAAATAAAAAACGCACTGCGTATAGTTGCCCGTACCACAGGCACACGTTGTGGCGGATGTCAAAGTCAGAGCGCTTGTTCTGGGCTGTTGAACGGTTGACATACTGTACTTTATGTGGTGGGTTGAGGTTGTTCATCTGACAAACAGCCCTCGGTAGAACCGCTGCACTAGCGGTTCTGCCGAGGTGAGTAGTGATGACTCATGCTCAAGGTTAAGATAGGATAAGATAAGATAACCTTTATTGATCCCCAGATGCAAATGCAGGTGTCATAGCAGCAACAGCAGTCAGAAGCCCGATTTATGCTTTGTCCTGCGATGGTGTCGCGTGTTGAAAATTTACGATTTACTTTAGCTTGTAAATCAGATATTTTCGGTGCGTGACATTGTCATATGACCGGACCGAGCATGAATTAAGCATGAGAGTAGAGAACCAAACCAAGTGTCCAGCTGTAGGAGACACGCTGGGGCTGTGATCCGGCTGTTCTCTCACACAGGAGATGGAACAAAATGTGTGTGTGGATGGAAAGGGAGTCAGCTTATCTTTCTCCACATACTGTATCTACATAATCTCACTTTCTCACACACACACACGCGCACACACACACACACACACACACACACACACACACACACACACACACACACACTCTCTCCAATCTCCATCTCGCCTCGGGCTGTCGGTTCCCTTTGTCATATTCATGAGTCACAGCCAAAGGAGGCCACAGTGTACCTTGACTGCCCCAGTCTCCTGCTGAGAGAGCACTTACCTGCATCACGCACGCCCGCAGCCACGCACGCACACCCCACATATTTTAGCTTCTCGAGATAGCTGCAGTACATCGCTACAGCTGAAAGGCCTATGCGTAGAGCACAGGTGTGTGCGTGTGCACACACGCACGTGTGTTTGCACGTTGGAATACGTGTGCTGGAATGAAGTGACCTTCAGTGCAGCCAGCTCTATTGTCCTGAGCGGTAGAGCCGCTATTGTGAGATGGCTAGCGAATAGCAAACAGAAAGAAAATGTTGTGCAAGACAGGTAAAACAAACCAAAAAACTTCTCTTCCACCACAGTGAAATCCGTTCAAATTTTACTCTGAGAGTGTACAAATGAGATTTGTACAAATGGCTTCTGTACATTCTTATTACACTATTGTTACATTTGATCTCCCACAGTTAAATTCACACTGAGGACTTTACTGTGCATGGCAGAAACCTCAGTAGAGGAACAAACTGAAAACGCACTGACCTGAGTTGAGCTTAAAATCATTTCACAACTGCCCCCCCCCCCTCCACCCGAGATATTGATGACAGTAAGGGATATCATCCTGTTGTTTCCCATGGGTCCTCTGTGCAATGCGGTAATGAAACACGCTGGATAAAGGTCAATGGGAACGGATCCTCAAGATGAAAGTTCCGGTGATTTGTTTACTGAGATCTACCATCTTAAGTTGAGCTGTAGAGTAGACAACGCAATGCATCACGGAAAGCTTTGCAATGGTTTTCAGTGTTTCAGTGTTAGATTACTGTACCGTAAACACTTGGAGGTACAAATGATACTCAAAGGCATAAACAGAACTAATACAAACTTTATTAAAAGGGAAACTTCACAGAATTTCCTAATTCCCACTGTTCTAATGTGAAGAGATCAAGAGTATTGTGTGGCAAAACAATACGCTGTTCTCTGTGTATTTCTCCACGAAATGTTGACGTCATCATTTTGTGGACAAGTTGAGAACTATATACCGTACCTGCAACCACAGATGATGGGTCAGATTGATTAATGAAGTAGTCCTGGCCTGGGTGTCTAGTACTGGGGGGTTACATTTTTGTCCAGTGCGGGAGAAGGTGGCGGCCATCTGTTGAGGATTGTGTTTTGTTATGGAAAAGGCTTGGAAATTGTTGCATTTATCGACCGTGAAGAAGTGGGTTTGAGGAGTTTGTTGATGGTGGAGAGAATAGCACAAAATTGCCACTGCCCTTGTAATCTTTTTTTGTGGTGTTAGCATCATATTTGACTTTGTCTTCTTTTCCAACTTAAATCCATTCTCTGCAGTGATAATGAGCAATGTTTCATTCAAGTCTCTTTATAAGCCATAATACCGTGTGTGTGTGTGTGTGTGTGTGTGTGTGCGCGTGTGCGTGTGCCGTGCGCCTATCCGTTAAATGCAATTATCTCTATATGAGCCACACCACTCATTCCCTATTCCTTTCTAAGCCCCCCAGGACACCAGGCTTCTGTAGACGCTATCATAGACCTGCACTGCACTCATTAACACGTACAGCCACTCTTCATCCACAGTTGTTCTCTGTTTAGTTTCCGCATTACAACCCTCCCCTCTCTTCCTTTCCCTCCCTCCCCTCTCTTTTATGGACTGCAGATTTAGCTGTTCTTGTCATCCCCTGTTCTGCCTCCTCTTCCCCTTTCTCTTAAGTTTAGTAGGACAGACTCAGATCAGGAAAAAGTCATTTGGTCCCTTGGTAGAAGTCATGTAGCGTTTAAAAAACAAAACAAAAAAGAAAGTCATGTGGGGTTAGATGCTGGGTTATAGCAGGCTAACATCCTATTGAAGTACAGCACAGATTATTTAGAGAGAGAGAGAGAGAGAGAGAGAGAGAGAGGCTGTAGGCCACATGACTGCAGTGTCCTTGTCTGAACTTGGGCAGCAGAGGGCCAGTCGATGGGTGCGAGCAGTGAACTGCTCGCGGCTCGATAGCCCTTCCCCGGTGCTCTGCGTCTCTTTGTGTCTGTCAGCGCTCCGTGCCAGGAAGGCTGAGTAAGTGGCCACCACTTGGCTAATGAGCCGATATGGAAGAATTTGATGGGGTTCAGTTTTGAGTCGAAACAGGTGTACCGTTTTCACTCACTCACGGAAGGTTTCAGTCTCGGTAGGACAGTGTTGTTTTTCTTGCCCATGGCTAACAGGAGGAGGTTTAAATATTTGGTTGAACATCCATCCATCCATCTTCAAACCGCTTATGCGGAATCGGGTCGTGGGGGGTAAAAGTTCCAACAGAGGCTTCCCTTTCCCGAGCAACATTAGCAATTTCCTCCGGGGGGGATCCAGAGGCGTTCCAAGGCCAGTGTGGAGATATAATCCCCTCATCTGGTCCTTGGTCTGCCACGTGGTCTCTTCCCAGGGAGACGCTAGGGAGGCATCCGTACTAGATGCCCGAACCACCTAAACTGGCTCATTTCCAAGTCAAGGAGCAGCGGTTCTACTCCGAGGCTCTCACGGATGACGAACTCCCCACCCTATCTCTTTTTTTCTCCTCCCTTTTCTTTTTATCCCACGATTTTGTAACCCTATTTTTTCACTCAGTGCCAATGAGTAAGCTTGTAATCCTGGGCGCTACTCTCCCTCTGCCAGCCTGGGGAGAGCCCCGAACTGAGCTCATGCTTCCTTCAACGCATGAGGAGTTAGCAGACCGCTTCTTATCACCTGACAGGGGGGAGTTTCCCCTGGTAGGACGCAGCGTGTGGAAGGAACGCGTTATTCCAACCAGTTCCTTTCCCCTCCATC
Organism: Gymnoscopelus braueri; assembly: GCF_963280865.1. Lineage (NCBI taxonomy): Eukaryota > Metazoa > Chordata > Actinopteri > Myctophiformes > Myctophidae > Gymnoscopelus > Gymnoscopelus braueri. The sequence continues at coordinate 28,433,412 of NC_137607.1, forward strand.
AGGCACCCCGGCTGACCAGGGGGAGGCAGTATAGAGACCAGGATTACTGCATGTTTTTTGTTAGGGGAGTCCCCTAGGGTAGGTACCCTAACAAAATACACCACCCGTCTGAGAAAACACATTTCGGCCGCTTGTATCCGCGATCCATGACCCACACTTCCTGACCATAGGTGAGAGTACGAACGAAGATGGAACATGGGTTTAAATATGATTGCAGAGGCAAAAAAGGTGTGTGTGTGTGTGTGTGTGTGTGTGTGTGTGTGTGTGTGTGTGTGTGTGTGTGTGTGTGTGTGTGTGTGTGTGTGTGTGTGTGTGTGTGTGTGTGTGTGTGTGTGTGTGTGTGTGTGTGTGTGTGTGTGTGTGTGTGTGTGTGTGTGTGTGTGTGTGTGTGTGTGTGTGTGTGTGTTTAATCGAATCTTGACAGGTTACAGAGGGCCGGACAGGACACTGCACCACTGACTGCACTCCAATTCATATCTCTCTCTTTTTCTCTCTTCCCCCTTCTCGCTCCCCTGCCTCTCGTCTGGCCCACCGGGTGTGAGTGTTATTAAACTCGGCTAGATTCATATATTCTGTCCATCACAGGCCCAGCACCCTCACACATTCTCCATACCAGCATGCTGCTTATTCCACATCTCATCACAGGATGCTCCAGCAGAGCTGCTGAATCATCCGTCTGTCTGTTTGTCTGTCTGTCCCCTAGTGTGTGTGTGTGTGTGTGTGCAAAATAGAATGTACGTTCACATTTTTTAGTTGATCACTTGTCTTCTATTTGGTTTAGTATTACTGTATGTATGTATAAACATAATTTAAGGGGGAAAAAATTATGTTTTTGTCGGCTGACAAGTATAGAGCCCTTAATCTAGATCTGGGTTGGGCATTGTCATTATTATCGACAACAATGAGAGCAAAAATAAGAAGAAAGAAAGAAGAAAAATAAATTAATTTAAAACAACAAAAAACAACGACATTGGCCCAAAAGTAGCATTTGTATTTTTGGCTACTAATATATATAAATATATATATATATATTTTAAACAACTGCTGTGTGTGTGTGTGTGTGTGTGTGTGTGTGTGTGTGTGTGTGTGTGTCTGTTTTCAATCCGTTTGTGTGTGTGTGCATGCATGCATGCGTGCGTGTATGCATGATTGAGACAGTGTGTGTGCGTGTATGTACGTGTTTAAGATTAGCCTTCCTTACTTTGTCTTCCCACTGTGCTTGCAGGCTCTGATAACTTGAGACAAATCCGTTTCTCCTCTCTCCTCATTTGTTGCCGTGGCGACCTTTTAGAGCTGTCGCCGCGGGTGACGGTGAATCGGACTTTTATAATTGGCCGGGGCTGCAAACAGCGCGTTCTCCACTGCCCCCCAAAGCTTTACTGGACCCATAATTACTGGCCGTTACATATCTATATGTCTAAAGGCTGCATAACTTCTCTCTCTTTCTCTCGTTCTCTATCTCACTCTCTCTCTCTTCCTCTCTCTCGCTCTCTGGCTGCTCGCTCCCTCTGTTTTTCACATCTCTGTCATCATCCTGTCTTTACCCCAATTCCCCAGTTTTCCATGTTCTCATCTAACTTCCATTAAATCGCTCTCTGTCTCTCTCTCTCTTTTCACAAAGTCGTTTTCACCCGTCTCTCTCCCAGCTCCCAGTGGACTGGTCAAGCATTGTGAGAGCAGAGGTGGTCTCGCTTAAGTGGTTTTTATAACCTGCAGTGTGAGAAAATATCCTCTTGTCTGCAGCTCTTTGAAGGTATCTTTACTTTACTAACTTCATAGCAAGAACGAAATCAATCTCCACTTTCTTTTTGAATTTACAGGCTTTATTTAGCTCATTACCTACAGCTTCGGAATGACAGGCACACACACACACACACACACACACACACACACACACACACACACACACACACACACACACACACACACACACACACACACACACAGAACATTACAGAGGTAAGTTTGCAGGTTCATTAAGTTCCCGCTTGATTTTTGACTGTATTGAGTTAATTATCCCCCGCTTCTCTGTGATACACGCACGCACTCATGCACACGCACACACATATATATCTCCTGCGGTGAGATCCTGCTTCACTGGCTCTACATGGCAATTAAGAGCGGCTATGAAAAATGAACGCTGTCTGGCTGAGATCAGTGCACGTTCAGAATGCACAGAGGGAAAACAAACGCAGGATTATCCAAGCCCCCAGGCTACTAATTTCTCCAAAAATAATTAGCTCTCCCTCTCCCCTCCCTCACTGTCTTTGCCTTTCTTTCTCCTTTTCTCTCTTCAAAGGAGAAAAAAAAACAAAAAACAAGAATGAGAACTCCTTCAAGTGGAAATGTGCATTCGGCTCCCTCCAGGAAAACTCATTCCACTAGTTCCAGGCTTTTGACTTTCTGAAAACTTGGTACGACGCTTTGAAATGAAGGGAGTGGCGGGGGACGGGGACGGGGGCTAATGCTTAGTGGGGTATAGAATGACTTGGGGGACTGATCCGTTGCCTGTTTAGTAAGTGGGTAAACAGCTATTGTCAAAATCTGCGTGGTATTTCACCACCTGAACCAATAATTAAACATATTCCAATATGGTCCATGCCAGTCATGCAACTGCACTGACCCACTGTGTCGCGGGAGAAATACACAGAAGACATAGGGTATTTTTCCCTACACTATGGTCTCATCCTATATTATAATTGGCTAATGGGAGGGTGGGCGGACCTCTGACGTCATTCTGACTCAGCCATAAACAAACCACGGCCACGTCAATATGACGACATAACCATAAACAAACCACGAGTCAGCTCCATATATGGGCATAAAAGGGACGAGGACTGTCACATACAGATATCTCCATATGTGGGCATAAAAGGGACGAGGACTGTCAGTCAGATACAGATATCTCCATATGTGGGCATAAAAGGGACACTCATTATGACTCCAACGGATCGGCAGTGCGACGTAGCGGCCCGAACCTCTAGTTGGTAAAAAATTGGCGACATTTCCGTAACACTGATGATTTTAACTGATGTCCTTCTCGCAAAATGACCATTTTTCCTCCATTCACTTTGCTTTGGATGCAGGGGGTTTGTTGAGCAAAGGTACAATGCTGGGATACCTCGCCTTGTGGGGGAAAAACCCTGGGCAAATTTAAGTTGAGCAAACTCTAGTTAACTTCATGCAGATGAGAGTGGTGAGTGCGTCGAGAGCCAGTCACATCGTCCAAACACTCTTATCTCTCTTCTCATTTTTCCCCTACCTCTCCTTCTACTGTACCTCTCTCTCTCTCTCTATCTTACTTCCCTCCTTTACTGCCTTCCTTATGTTGTCCTCTGTCCCTCCTTTTCTCTGCCTCCACGTTCACCATGACAACACCACTTGTGCTCGCTCTCCTCTTCCACCCACCCAATTCTACCTCTCTCTCTCTCTCTCTCTCTCTCTCTCTCTCTCTCTCTCTCACCAGGGTGAGGCTAGCAGCTGTCTATTTTAACCCTTTCAATCCGGGAACGCATCTGTGTCATTTTAGATTTCTTTGGCTATTTTAGAAAAATAAATTGTGAAAATGTGTGCAAATCTTTAAATATATTCATACATTTTTAGCTCAAATCTTTGCCTCTGGTGGGGGTCCCTGGAACAAAATATTTTGAGATGGGGGGTCCACGGCCAAATCCATATCATTTTGGGGGTCCCCAAAATGAGAAAAGTTTGATTATAGCAGTTAGGATTTAGAAAACATTTGTAGAACCCCCCAGAAGCAAAGATTTGAGTTCAACATTTTTGCTTAAAAAAACATATAAAGATTTGCCCCCCAAAAAATAAAATAAATAGCAGATCTACAGTGTATATCTGCTATTTTTGAATAGACCAAAGTATAAAATAATGGTTATAGCAAAAAATTTAAAATGACACAGTATGCGTTCCAGGATTGAATAGGTTAAGATATTGACCCACTTATCCACCTACTTCCAGAGAGCAGAACCAGGCTGTGATGAGATGGGCTCGGCCAAATAGATGACACTAATGCACGCAAAACCCCTCATTTGTGGCTTGAAGTCGGTCAAAATTAAGTAATTAACCTGTTTGTGGTTAATTTCCTTTACACAGTAGCTACAATATATTTTAAGTGTAGGAGCAGCTAATGTGATGTTGTCAGCATTGTAACATTTGATCACCCATTTAAACGGTAACTCCTTATACCACATCAAGTGAATGAGGAGCCCCTCATAACTACAACTTTAAACTGTTACTGTAAACTTGGCTGAAACCATGGTAGCTGACATCCAGTGCAACTCTTTTTGTCGTCACTAAATGTTTTGACAGGTTGTGTGTCTGTCAATGAAAATACATGGATGATGGATTCAATAGTACACTGGCATGTGTTGATTCATTCTCATCGTGGTAAACGGTAGACAATGAGGCTCTCGGCCATTCTAAATGTATTCATAAAAAAGTAGAAAATATACTGTATGTAGCTCTTAACTTTACATGGCAGACAACGCATCTTAGCTCATGGCACCACCACCTTCTGCTGGCACTGCAACAGCCATCTGCTACAGTACGTGTCCCTGTGTGTGTCTGTGTGTGTCTGTGTGTGTCTGTGTGTGTCTGTGTGTGTCTGTGTTTGTCTGACTGGGACATATAGGTTGGCACACTTCTTGCCTTGTGTGCGCGCAGGTGCATGTGCGTTTCTACGCATGTGTGCATTCATGCCTTTGTGCATGTGCATCGCCCGGTCGTTCTCTGTGAGGGGTTCAGGAGGAAGCCCTCGAGGTGAGGACTGGTGCCCAGGGTGAGAGCACCACGCGGCGGACACAGCTGTCCCCAACACACCCCCTGTTCCTCCAGGCCTCGTCCCTGTCATTTGCTATGGGCATGTCGGGAGGAGACAAATTAATAAGTGAAGCAATGACTGAAGGCCCTGTATTCTGTCTAACCTTGAGAGAAAGAGAGAGTGGGAGAGGGAGCCATATAGCTTGACATGTATTCAGAGATAATTATACACACAGAAAGATGCACAAATACATCACACATGCATAGTCATTGTGCCGGATTTATATGTAGGTAGTTGCACGCGGATAGTTACAGTTCACAACGGCAACAATGCGAGGCGTTGTGAATGTGTAGCTCGGCTATTTTATGTGTGACTAACTCTGCAACTAACCTTTGTTGTATCTTGCCAGGTACTATGTGTAAATATGTAGATAATTTGTTTGTTTTCTTCCTTCTTGCCCCCATTCTTCTTCTTCCCTTTCTTTTTTTCTATGGAAATAACAAAACAGTGGAACGAAAACAAATTTCACCCACTTTTTTACTTCTGTAAATCTGTTACAATAAAGCTGATTCTGATCTTCCATCTTGTTTTCAAATGGGTTACGATGCCAGTCCTAAATTCCGTTCACCCTTGCATTCTGTTCTTCATCACATACAGTACTTTTCCAGTATTTGTCACTCGCCCATAAAAAAACCCACAACTAATCCTAGTCACCTTGGCAACAATGTGCAGTCCAAAGGGTTGAGACTGCTTGGGAATGGATCCGTTGATGTTTCTCCCTCTCTTTTCTGTTTTTATTTATGTCACACTCTCCTCTTCTCGCTCCCTCTCTCGCTTTTCTACTTTCCATTGATGGCTCAGTAGCTGATAACAATTAAGCAATATTACACAAGAGTTGTTGGGTTGCCTCTTATTATTGCCATGACTGTGATGTACCGTTAGCGTCACTGAAGTGGCAATAATAAATAACAGCACGGAACCCTTGAGTATAATATTGTGATTACTGATTAATGGTTATCAACAATGAATCAAGCAATTGTTTTTAACCTCCTACAAAAAGGTTGTATCATACTAGTGTTGAAAACGAGCGAGTGCTGTACTAGCCTACTTCCAATAATTCCAACAGCAGCCTAGAAAAACAAGTTGGCGTTGGCTAGATAGATAATGCATCTCTTTTTTTCATGGAAATGGTAAGAGAGATGTTGCACTTACCAGAGTGATATTTGCAGTAATGAGGCATATTTCATTTGAACACAAAGTGTGCTTTATCATGATAATTTGAGCAGAGCTGAAAAAGCCTATTGTGACAAATCAAAATGCTCCCCATTGTATAATAGGACATACAGTACAGGGACTCACACGGACATACTCCTCCTATTTTCATTCTTTTCATGTTTCATTTGGATGGCCTGTCTTGCTGTGTGTCACCATGACCTTTTTAGTGGCCATAATCACTTTAGACTTTGAGCATATTCTGTTCCTCCACCATTTTCTTATTTACAAAGGGAGAAGGAGCCCAGATCACTTGCCATTCAGCGGCAGCTGCGGTTGCTTTTATTTGTCGTTGGCTGGTTTGATTGCTCTGTGTTTTTGTAGACGTTGAATAGCTCTCTCTCCTCAGGTCACACTGGTTCACATGACGGTTTTTAAACCCCCCAGGGCCAACTTGTCTCTCGTTCTGAAAGCCCTTTGTCAGGGCTAGATACGGCCATGAGGTGAATTTGTAATTTGTGTGTGTGTGTGTGTGTGGCTTTCCGTTGCTGTCTGTGTTTGTCCTTCCTTATAATGAAAAAACATCTGAGACTCTCCTCTTCTCTGTCCACCTCCTACTTTTTATCGATTTGTCTCCCTCTTTCACTCTCTCTCTCTCTCTCTTTTGTCTGTTTTGTTTTTTTTCCCTTATACTGTATTTCTGAACTCGGTCATACTCAGCTCAGCTGTGGTGCAAATGGCAAAACACATTAATTTCAGTTGCTTCATTATGCACACCTGCACACAGACATGGACACTCGCACACACACACACACACACCGGACACACACAGACAGACACGGCCACTCACACACACACACACACACACACACACACACACACACACACACACACACACACACACACACACACACACACACACACACACACACACACACAGAGAGAGACAAATGTGGACACTCATCCACCGAGCTGCTCAGAGTGGACACTGGACACATTCCCTATTAGTCTCAAACACCAATTTTTCAATCTAGGCTAGTCTCACTCAGACAGCCCTCAGCTCTAGTGTTTTATTAATGGGACTCTTAGGACGCACGCACACACACGCGCATACACACACACACACGCACACATCCATGTCTGCGTTTGATAAGGAGCCCTGCCAGCCTGATTCTGTCATTTCTTATTTAAATCTTTTGAATTTTTTTGCATAGTTGAGAGAGTAGAGTAGATACAAGACACTGAGGACAGAGAGAGAGAGCAGGCATGCGATACATGACGGGAGTCGGATTCAAATTCCGCTCTTCACAACTGACTGATGTGGTCAGTGCACTAAGGGGCTTGATATACTTTTTTAACGCCGCATCGGCATAGCAAAAATAGCAGATTTATAAGCTCACTATGCGTTGTGCCGCGACACATTATGAGCTTAGAGTGCATTTTCACTGTGCGACGCCGGCACGCAGCTGAGTATAAATCCGACTTAACTGGCTGAGCCACCAGCCCCCACCTGCTTCAATCATTGATTGGCAGGTGGATTGATTGCATGCGGGCATTGATTAGTGGGGTCTGGTGAGGCGGAACTTCCTCCCGTCAGTCAGGGCAGGAAATAGACTGTGTCCTCTAATTATTGTGTGTGTGTGTGTGTGTGTGTGTGTGTGTGTGTGTGTGTGTGTGTGTGTGTGTGTGTGTGAGAACGTGTGAGAACGTGTGCATGCTTGGGTTTATGCCTTTGTCAAACGTTTACTACTGTATGCCATAAAGCACTAGGAAGTGAGTAAATTTGAATTGGAGGGTTTGATTTGCATGCAATCGGAGAGCATGACCATTCTGTTTGTGTGTGTGGGTGTGTGTGCACATGTATGCATGCACGTACATGTGCGTCCACTGGTCCCTATATCGATGTGTAGAGAGAAAGTGTGGAACCCTGGTTAATGATGTTTAGACACCAGTGAGATTTTTCCCATTTACACTTGCACAAGTGTATTACTGGGTGTGACAAACACTATTCACAGCAGGGGGGTCGTGTTACAAATACTGACAGCCATGCTCAGAAAACACACATGCACACACACGCGCGCACACACACACACACACACACACACTGTAGAGGGCTGCAACGATCAATTATTTTCTTAAAGATTATCCTATCGATTCATTTTAATTCTTTATATATCAATGAACCAACGCAAAAATGTCTAATAGATTATCTATAATCGACTACATCGATCAGCCTGATTAACCACTCAAGCCCTATTGTATACTTTGTCGTACAACTATGCTATTTAAAAACACAATGAACTATTGCACAGTACATACTGTCCGTACACTTCTGTGTCCCTCAGAAGCTCTGAGTCTCGGCCCGTGAGTCTGTCAGGTCTGTGACTGGCTCCGTCTGTCCTGCTCCTATTACACAGTCTATGTGCACAGTAAAAAGTGTTGAGAGTCTATAGAATGGACCCATAAATGGACCCATTTGGGTCCCCTTGTTATGCTTTTTAAGTGTTAAATGAACACTGTGGATTTGATAATGCTCATGCATGTGTGTGTGTTTGTATGTGTGTTTGTACATGTGTCCATGTGGGTGACTGGGTGTGGATGTGCAAATTGTGCATGCATGTGTGTGTATTTGGGTGTGTGAACACTACAGTATGTGCATGTGTGTGCTTATGTGAAGTAGGCTATTGAAAATGGCTTAGCCAAGCAGCAGCATTAGATTACTGCCCCCACTGATGTTGTGTCTGCCCGTTTGTCTGCTCATGTTCACTCTTCCACTTCTGTTTCTCAGTGTTGTGTCTGGTTCCTGTATGGCAGTGGTTCTCAATATATAAAATGAAGGTTTCATTTTACAGTAAAATTATTGTTAAACATTTGCATTTAGAATTGTTATTTTCATCAACGTTTGCCTGTTATCTCTCTTATAGTATCAACATCAATACAGCATGGAATTATGGAAAAAGTCCTATCTAACGACAACAAAATATTCTTTAGTTTAGGGTCTGAGAGTCTAAATCTCATCAGCAAATTTTGTTTGTGTGCTTTTGCATGAATGTGTGTGTGTGATAACTCCACACACACACACGCACGCACGCGCGTGCACACACACACACACACACACACACACACACACACACACACACACACACACACACACACACTAGGCAAGACAAGGACATCAGCAAATCTAAGGATCATTTGGTAAAGCCTACTTTGTGTTATTAATTCTCTCTAATGCACATAGATACACACCATGCCTCTCTGTCGTAAAATAAATGGTGGTTAATTAGGAGAGTGGGTCTATGGGCTTGCTAATGCAGCAGGGTGGGTGGGTGGGTGGGGAGGGGGGTTACGCTGCGTTCAGGTGATGTATGCGTGTGTTGGTTGTGACCCGGCCCACGCATCTCCACCAGCCGAAAACCTAATATCCAACATCCATCACACTAAAACGCTTTCAGCACGAGATCCGCCTGCATGGTCCTCTATACCAGTGGTTCTCAACCTTGTGGGTCGGGACCCCCAGGGGGGTCCCCGCATGATTTTGGGGGGGGGGTCCCCAGATGACAGTGAAGTGACAATTTAAGACCTTTTTTTATAAATGAATAAATTGTCAAATTCTATAAGAAAGAGGCAAACATTGTGAAAATAGCTGATCTACAAGCTGTGAGCTATTTTATCTGTGGAACCGAGTCAAACAAAATGGAATGCCTCAACTCCTACACCTCCAAGTGGTTGTCAGGGTGGGGGGTCCCCAGTTCAAATACTACAGGATATCTGCTATTTTTTTAATAGCCAAAGAATCTTAAAATGACACAGATGCGTTCGCGGTCTGAATGGGTTAAAACCATAGGGGACTGGTCCATGGCAGAGGTGTGGAGCTGACGTAAGCTCTCCACTAGGGTAATTTGAGAGCTTACTATAACCTTACTTATATCCCCCCCCCCACTCCCATATAGTCGGGCTCTGTTAGACAGAGCAGTTATATGAGCCCCATATCGATCACACTGCTTAGCAGGAGGAGATCCCATTACAATTTGTCTGTCTGTCTGTTTTGTTATTGCTGGTCTCTCTCTCTCTCCCTCTGCTTCTCCGTCTGCACGTCCCGTTCCCTTTAATGTTTTATTTTACATATAATCTCTGGTGTGTCTCTTTCTCTTCCCCTCACGCTTTCGCTGTCCTTCTCTCTGTGTCCTTGTGCATCATTTTGGCAGCCGCCCATCACTCTGCAAATGCATTGATGTGGGCTATAGTCATGAATAATTCTTAATTAAAAAAGAAAGCCTGCCTGCATGGTCCAGTCAGTGTGAGTGTCTGATTTAGAGTGTGTGTTATAAACATCTCACTTGGGCCTAGTTTTTAGTCTTTGGTTAACACACTGATCGTTCCAAATTCAGGCCTTTGGGAGTCTCCAGACGTAAAAACAAATAGAAGGATGGAGAAACTCCCTTTCCTCCTGCAGAATGTTGCTGTATTTTCAGAGTGAGGATTGTCAAAAAAAGTGCTTTATTCCATGGACCAGTGTTTTGTTCGAGACTGTTTATGGCTATAGAGCCTTGTAATGAGCTGTGGAGAACGCTGTCGCCCCTTTTCTTTTCTTTTTATTGAAAGGTTGACATTTTTATATGGGAACATTTGAGGGAACATTTAAAGTCTCCGAACTACTTGCCACAAGACACTTGTTTTAGTCATTAAAAAAGAAAGTGGAAATACCCAGAGAGACCGATCATTGGTCTTTGCAATAGCTTACATTGTTAGCCCATGCCATGTTATGAACAAATATAAACACATATCACATGGTTCGCTTTGGAAAACTCTGACTTGGGCTCTGCCAGTTTCCTTTTTCCTGACTATGGCGATTTCACAAGAATTACAAGGTGCCTGAAGTACATAAGACACCATTTAAAAACGTTATTTCCCTATCAAACTTGCATATCACACACACTTAAACACACTGCAGACATCTCAAGGTGATATTAAGTAGTCAGTATCATAAGTAGTCTCTTGGTGGTTGAACCTTTGAAACCTCAAAGTTTTTTTTTTACCTTTTGAGGTAAAGTAGTCATTTATGTTCTGGCTATGAGTCTTTTAGAATGATGGAATGCTGAAAATAGAACAGAGATGAGAAGTGAATTAAATATTTCCTGTTCTCTGCTGACTGTGACGGCTCCATATATCTTTATCTCACGGATGATCTGGTCTCTTGGCCATTATTGCTGGCTGCCTAGAGACTACCTCCCTAGTATAGTTCCACATCAGTAACAATGGACGTTTGTTCCTGCATTGAGGCTCCTCACTGCGACAGCAGTCTGGAGGTCAACTACTTCAGCCCTATTTTATACTTTGTCATATAATGTTGTGCAGCGAAAATAACAATCTACAAGTTAGGTGCTACTGGGGTCCCCCTTGAGAATTACCCCTCAGAATTGAAAATGCCCTCACCCAATCGGTGTTGACCTATAAAAAAGATGGTCTCCCCGTATCCAACGACAAACAGCCTACTCCCCCATTATGACACGTGTAAACACACAGTTTGTCAGCAGTGTAAAATATGCTGGCCATGATATGCTGTCGTCGCACACAGAGTGTCTCGCAGGGAGATAATGGACTATTAATACAGAACCAATCAGCAGAGACTTAGCCTAAAGTATTTTGTTGTTAATTGTTATGTTGTTATTTTATGTATTTAGTAATCATAGTGTATAACATAAACCCGTGCCTGTAGGGCGAAGCAAAGATAAGCAGGACCTCAGGTGTGAGGAAAGATGACGGGTGAATGAAAGATGCTTCCATTAGTCAGGGGGAGAAGAATAAATGTTTATTTTATAGCATCAGGGGGTGAGTCGTCTAGAAGAGTGTTCCGTGTGTGTGTGTGTGTGTGGGTGGGTGTGTATGTGTGTACGGTAGGTGCATGTGTGTGGATTTGTCTCTGTCCGTGGCTAATCTCGGAAACCACTGGACCGATTTGTGCCAAACTCCTTGTGCATGCTGCCAGCAGGCCGAGGAAGTAAATCCCTCAATATATTTTCACATATTGTGAATATTTTTGCGTGTGTGTGCACATTTTCACATTTTATGAATTCATAATCTCAGATCTGCTGTTCATCCATATATGGGCAAGAAGACTACACTATTTCTAATCTAATTCAGATTCGTAATAGTGTAGTATTCAGAATGTGGGCACTAGGATTCAGTCTGGATGTTAGAAAGAAATAGGTCTTTGTAACATACTGTACGTAGTCCCCACAGATCAACCTCAGTCTGTGCTGAAGAAATAGAGGTGAGATAAGTGGTGGATCACAGGTGTCTGACGCACGCACACACACACACACACACACACACACACACACACACACACACACACACACACACACACACACACACACACACACACACACACACACCACTTATCCTCCCCTCTAACCCTTCTCCCCTTTCTCTCATCTTTCATTCTCTCACAGTGCCACACACACAACATACACATACACACGGCCAAAGAGAGATGAAAGGGATGGCAGCAGAGCCAATATGTGCTGTCTTTCAGAGGCAGTGAAAAAAGAGAATTTTAGAAGAGGATTCAGCAAGGTTTTATTGCCCAAATACATCAACAAAGAAGAAAATGGAGTAACAGGGTATGTTTGATTGTGGACACAGAAGGAGATATGGCCAGAGGGGCAGAAACAGCCTAATCCCACATCCTATGCCTTTAGGCATTGCTTTCAATTAAAGTTGCATTGCCAATTCACATAATTAAAAGTATTTGAACTGAAGAGTTGATCATGTATCAAATAGGCCTTTGTTGGTGCACTTTCTCTTTCATTTGACAATTTTGGCAATGCAAAATGAATTTGTATTTAACATTCTGTTTGCGATAATCTAATGGAACCTAAAGTTAGATAATTCAAACATTTTTCTGCTTGTACCTGTATGAGTAAGTGACAAATAAATCCCTTTTTATTTTCTTTGAAAATTCTAAACAACTTTATTCTTTCCCGATTCCTGGTCTAATATATTCAAAACCTGTGAAAAGGCTTTCAAGAATAGGCATACCGTGTAGATACATTCACAATGCAGTCTAGCTTCACCTCTGCCATTTCCAACAAGTCGTCCACTCTTCCCTCAGTTGTACAAAAGAAGACCTTGGCAATCCTACCACCTCTGCAGTAACTGTGTTCATCCATGTTGGATCACAAAACAAAGAAGTAAATAACATATCCCCTTACAATGCTCAGAACCATGACCACCAAAGGAATTGCCAGCACTCACGGGTCCTTCACATACTTTATTTAATAGGTACCACTTAGTTCGTACACACTCCGGCACAAAGCCTTTTTCATCGTTATAGAACGAACGTGTCTCTTATAAGTCTCACCTCCATAGGTGAGGCACCTTGAACAATCCTTGTAAATACAACATCCAACTTGCACAAACATGTCTCTACCTGTACTAAAACTCCATTGACATACAAATATGACAAATATGCCCTGATATACTCAGAGAGAGAGAGAGCAAATAATAGTAAAGTAAATAATTTTCTAAGTAGCTACATTTTGCATTGTGGAATTCAAGTAGCAGACACATCTCAACATCAACTGTTCAGAGAAGACTGTGTGAATCAGGCGTTCATGGTCAAATTGCTGTAAAGAAGCCGCTACTGAGGAATAGCAAGAATAAGATAATTATTTGGGCAAAGAAACCCAAGGAATGGACATTAGACCAGTGTACCAGTGTTTGGTCTGAAGAGTCAAAATTTTAGATTATTGGTTCCACTCGTCGTGTCTTTGAGAGACACAGAGAGGGTCAAGGCACACTTAAGCAGCGTGTTTACCACAGCATTCTGCAGAGACCTTCCATCCCATCTGGTTTGCGCTTCCGTCCGTTCATGAAAGTCCTTGCGGTCTTGTTTCCAATGAGGGCCTGTGAGCAATTAGGGGTTAAGAGTCTTGCTCAGGGACAAATTTCATTTCGTCGACACATTTGCTGGCCTGGCCTGGAATCGTACCTGGGGCAACCAGGGCCTCTGGCTCCCTAGGCGGGCTCACTAACCACTCAGCTATGGCCGCCCCCAATAAACATATTTGTTTAAAATTAGAGCTAGGACAAATATGAAAACAGACGTACTATATATAATAATAATATTAATAATAAACTTTATTTATAAAGGGCTTTTCGAAACATGTTAATATATTTGAACAATATTCAACGTAATATTTTTGGGGTGTTTACGCTGAAGCAATTCAGCTTAAAGACAGATGGTAAGATAAACAACTATAAAATCATTACAGCAATTAACAAAACAATAAAAACAATAAACAAGTGATATATCAAAGGGGCCAATTTGTGGAACAGCTTTGAAAATTAATTAAAAGTGTTTAACTCTTTGAAAATGTAAAATTGTCTTTAACGAAACAAGGTGTTAGACAGTAAGTAAGTACGCAGTGGTAGACAAATATGAATCTCAGCTACTCTGTATGCAAATGTATTTGGAACTTTTCCATAATTATGTTTCCCTGTATTTCTAGAGAAAAGGTTAATGATCAAAATAAACTGACAAACTTAACTAAGTTACATCTCACTCTCATCTGTTTTGTTATCTTTATCCCCACATTACTTTCTTCTGGCTGCATGCTGTTTAAACAACTCTCCATGCCATCATGTCCGCAAAGACATCGAAAACATGAACTGCGAGCCCCCTGAAAAAGAAAAAAGACAGTTTTCCCATTAGTGTTTGATCAAAGACTTACATGTCAGCATTTTTAATGACGCCAATTTGGGGCGACAAACTCTTGCAAGTTCTAATAGAGCTAATGATGCAGTCGAACAGGCAGCACAGGGGCGTACCGAGACAGCAGGTCAGATTTCCATAGAGTTCTAAATGAAGGTTGGATACAGCACTTCAAAGCACCCCACAGGCTGCTCTAGAGCGAGGCCAAGACGGTGTTGTTGGAGATGGAGCGAGAGAAAGGGGAGGGGGAGAGAGAGAGAGATGCATGGATACTGTGATATGGATAAGAGCAGTCACACAGGCAGGCTCGTGCATGCAAACACATGCACACAGGCCCACTCAGGATGAGGTAATCCATTTTTGACCATATCAGTTCTCCCTGATGAGAGCAAATTGAATTGGCTATCCATCCCAGCTCTCTCTTTTTCTCTCTCTCTCTTTCTCTATCTCTCTTTTTCTCTCTCTCTCTCTCTAATGATCTTACTAGTAAAACCATAGTCCTCCATTGAACAGCTACATGCACGCATGCATACACACACACACACACACACACACACACACACACACACACACACACACACACACACACACACACTACACACACAGTACACACACAGCACACACACAGCACACACACAATCTTGCTAATCTAATGAGTGAGGCTTTAGGCCTGCAGTCGGAGTGTTGAACTGTAAAACGCAAGTTTACCTGCTGTACACTCTGCTGTGATGATATAAAGTAATGGCCTGAACCTATCAAATGTTTTATTGATTGTCTTGTTTGTTTTCTAGTTTCACTTAATCGATGAAACAGCAATTTGTTCTCATTTGTTCTCAACTGAGGCTCCTGTTTATGCTTTGATACAATCAATATCTGCTTGTGCCTCTCCTCCCCTCCCCTCCCCATGTGTTTGATGACATCTACTGCAGAGGACTTGGTACTTGTGTATGATTTGTAACACGTGTATCAAAAGCATCTGCTCTCGTACCGTGTGTGTGTGTGTGTGTGTGTGTGTGTGTGTGTGTGTGTCATCTGGGTTGTGTTTATGATCTCCTGGGAATGTACTGTTTTCCGTGCTGCAGCGCATCAGGCAGTCATTCTTCAACATACTGTCTCAGCTTGTTTCAGCCTGTACAATGTCAGCCTGATACAAGCAACATGGTCCTTTCTATCCCTCTCGTGCACACAGTACATTGCCGTATTTCATGAGTACATACTCCACTTCGTTGGTTCTCAAAGTGCGGTCCGGGGACCCCCAGCAAAACTAGTTAATATGGCGTCACAATCATTTTAACCACTTTAACCATATTTAATACTTTGGCTATTCAAAAATAGCAGATATACAAGCAAGTGCACACTATGAGATGTTTGAAAAATCCTGGCAGAAATCTTTTTTTTTAGTTCCGCAGCCAAAAAAAGCCGTCATTTTGGGGGTCCTTGACATGAAAAAGTTTGAGAACCACTGCTCTACTTGAAAGAGTAGTTCTCTTTGCCACATTCCAGATTAAAGGGACTACACCATGAATTTAAATTTTTCTTATTTTTTGTGTGTTTTGGTCTCCCCTACCTCTCTTCTATCCCCAAAAATACCCCAGTTTGAACACTCAGGCTTTCACAGCAAATCTGGGGTTTTCTGTAAATTGGTCTCAAAACAGGCCAAACTGATTTGCACCCTGACGTGACGTCACATCAGGGTACAATCCCTCCCGTTTTTCAGTTCCAACCAAAAAAAAGAAGAAAAAAAACCTTTTTAAAAAAATTTTTTCCTTATTTTTTTTTTTACTTTTTCCACACAGAACCAGGAGATAACATGCATACAAACTGGCTCAATAGCGCCCGTGCCAAACAGGACAATGTGGTATTGCAGGTGAAAGTGCTTTATAAGCCAGAGAGAAGTTACTTGGAATGAGTATATCTGAGACTTGATTTAGGCTCAAACCTTTTGAAAAACGTTTGAGGGACATAAACAATATGATATTAAATATTATTATTATTTTTTAAATGAATGGTGTAGATCCTTTAAGTTCGGTCATATAGGATCAACTTTTAATTATTTCCCTCCCTCTCCCCTCCATCTCTCTCTTACAGTCTCTCTCTCTATCTCTTTTCTCTGCTGTCCTGTCTTCCTGTGCCACAGTGCCATAATTAGAGCCACTGTTTGTCTGCTCAGCAGGAAGGAAACATTTTTGTATGTCCACATTTGTTTGGTGTTTGTTGCTATTGTCAATGGAAGCAGTATTTGTTGTAACACTCTAATGTCTCCACTATGGAGACATTGCATTGTACACACGCGCGCGCACGCGCACGCGCATGGCACAACGCGCACACACACACACTCAGGAGGGTTATCCTACCTCCCATTGTTTGCTCTTTGAGAGTTATATTATTTGAAGAGTACTTAACAAAAGTACTGCTTATTATTTGACGTAACCCCAGACAATACCGTTGATATACCCACTATTGTTAACAGGTCTTTCAAGAGAGTTTATGCTTTACACTTAACAGATTCTTTTACGTCGACATTTCTTTGACTTTTTGTACTTAATACAGGTTCCAAGTTAAATTGGACAGGGAAGTATATTGTGTTAATTAATCATTTACTATGTGTTAGGCGAGCTTGAGCCACGCGTCTCTACGTATGTTTCTATCTCGCACGTTTGTGTGTCTGTCTGTGGCCATGTGTTGTTCACAGCTCGCTATCTAAACGTCCATTCCCTAACGCACTGGTCCTCAAAGTGGGGTGACGGGACCCCCGGGGTATCAGATCTACAAGCCCACAGTGCATCTGCTATTTTTTAAAGAATGTTGAATAATAGATTTTCTTAACACAAATCTTCCCTTTTGGGGGTCCGTTGCCAAATACATATCAACGTAGGGCCTAACGTAGGGCCTAGTGTTTGTTCAATTCCTTGACGTTGTTTGTGATGAGATCTCCACCGTCTGTCACAGCTCTTAAAGGAGAGCTCCATTTTAAACCTGTCTTCATATAATTGGTCCTTGACTCCTTATACTACGTTCATTATAAGATGGCACAATTTCCGTCTACTCGCACAGTGTCTCATTGGCTAGCTACTGACAGTAAAGAAACCTGCCTACCAATTACATCATCGATGTTGATTCCAAGCTAATTGAAACTACAGCCTTTTTATTCATTCATTGATAAAACAATTATTTAAAAAGTTTGAAATGACCAAACCTGCCCACCGATGATGTCATTGGTAGGCAGGTTTCCAAACTGTCCACAACCCACCCATGCAGAGCGAGTAGACAGAAATGGTGCCATCTTATAATGAGCATTAGCGAGGACCAATTACATGAAGGAAGGTTGAAAATGGGTGAAGTGGTCCTTTAAGGGGGAGTTGAACCGCGTCTGTCCATCGCACACTTGTCCCTCATCATGTGTCTCTTGGCCTCCCTCCAACTGTCCCATTAACCGTTCTGGTAACTCATTCAGCTCATTTTTTGTCTCTCTGCTCTCTGTTTCCCCCTCCCCCTTCCCCCATTCTTTTCATCCGTCCGGACTATAAAGCTATAAAGCTTATTCAGGCTTACTCAGCAGTTTTGTTTTTTTGTTTCCTTATCAGCCTCTCTGTTGGGGAAAAAAAGCACTTTGTGATGCAGTCTCTCTCCCTAGAAGTGTCTTTGATCTAGCGTGAGCTGTAAGGGTACAAATGGCACATTGATCGTTTGGCATTTAGTGGGTTTACGGAATTGAAGAGTGAGGCTCAACCGGTATGCTATGTGTGTGTGGGTGTGTGTCTTTGTATAGGGAGTATTGGCGAGTTGAAACGCTCAGCCGTATGCAAAACAAGGGACGCTGGTTTCTAGGCCAACCTATCTCACATCATAGCTAATAGGAGAACAAAAGACAAAACTAGCCCTTTATGTTGCGGTAAGCCTGGTTGCTAGGGAAATCCAGACAGAACCTGTAGTCCTACATGTCCTGACCCCTACTAGTACTCATCACCATATTCACCAATCACCAATATCCCAATTGCCATTTTGCTCCAACGTCATGCTCAGGGTGAGACCTCTGCATGTTTTCAGCTTCTTCTAGTGCATGTTTTCAGCACTTGCCTGAAAGGCACAATTTTGGCCTTGTGCGAAGAGTGAATATGTGGAGGGTGTCTGAATTCCGGATGCTGCTGTATTTTTAAAAAGAACATTTTGTCCCACGAGTCAAACCTTAACTTCGAAAGCCAGCATTTTGGCCTGATTCAACAGAGATCGCCCTTTTTTGGCTTAAGTACAACCTTTTATTCAATGCAGCTTCCATTAACCTTCCGTAGCATGAACAGAGGCACTGATTGTATCAATATATTAAAATCATTTTCCCTGGAATGATTCACAGACGCATATGAAAAGTCATCTTCTGCATCGCAACGGCCCTGACAACCTCATTCATCAAAGCAGAACTCCAGTTGTTGTTTCCTGGGTTCTGTTTTCACTAGCTCATTAGGAGGACTGTCTGATGCAGAGAGAACACAGTGTGAGGTTGGAATAGGTTGCCATGGGTAAAGAGCACCCTAGAACACCACACTGTGTGTGTCCTTGTGTTTATACAGTACACTGCACCCTGTCACTGTTTGGTTGCCATGTATTCATCGCTAGTGTGAGCTATATGTTTTTGTTATTTACTTGTTATTTATTTGTTTTCGCATATAGAGATCCCATCTAGGTCTCTTGAGCACACACACACACATTTTTATGAATTCAGTAATCTGATTCATTTGCATAGAAAACAATATCCACAAGGCCAGACTGAGATGATGAAAACGCACACACGCACGCACGCACACACACGCACACGCACACGCACACGCACACACTTTTATGAATTCAGTAATCTGATTCATTTGCATAGAAAACAGTATCCCCAAGACACACACACACACACACACACACACACACACACACACACACACACACACACACACACACACACACACACACACACACACACACACACACACACACACACACACACACTCTCTCTCAGGTATAGCTGTAGCGTGAAACCTTTACAGCTTTGTCTTGTCACGCTTGGATACTAGTCTGAGCTGTGTTATTATCAGAGCCTCGATAGACTCCCAGAAAAGCTGCCTGTCATTAATTCCTATTTCTTGGACAACTTTCTCTTCTTTCTGAGGAAGCGCACTCACTCTCTCACACACACACACACACACACCCCCACACACACACACACACACACACACACACATTGTCCGCACAATACACAAGCCTCATAGACCACACACACAGACAGACATGCGGCCAAACAAAAACACACTCCCAAACACCAGTCTAATTAATGTACTTGGCTTCAGGATAGCATGTGCACATACATACGCACCCAATATTGTCATCGCAGTAAACAGCTTTTGACGGAACAAATTGATGGCAAACAGTGTCCTTTTTCACTGACTTCATTGTTAATCAGTTTTGTTTCTGCTGAGATCCTCTTTCACCTAGTCATCGCTTGCACCCTTTTACAGTAAGCACTGAGCAGTTATGCACGGGCACACTACAGTCTACACTTCACAGATTTATTAGATTGGAGAAAGGACAACTAAACTAAATATTTAGCATTCCATGGCCGGAGGCGAATCCTTTCTCCTTTGAACTTTGTTCCAACTTTTGTGCTTATATGTAACTATAATGTTGTCGTCTTCTTTTGTACATACAGCACAATCAGTGTGGCATGTGATCCCACACACAAACCCCAGGAAAAAAAAGGCGGGGACATCGTAACCTTATAAATCCTGAATACGTGTCTGGGAGGCAAAGGGGTAAAAAACTGGGCGATCTCTGTTGCAAAATGGAAAATGCCATAACGATCAAATGGAAAATGATAAAAGATTTAAAAGAATTAGCAAAAGTCAAATAAAACGGATGTTCCTGTCCTGCGAAGTAATACAGATTATAATACTGTTATCTAATCTAGAACAACATCTTTACTTGTACTTACCGTTATATTATAATATTATTATTATTATTATTATATCAGTATATTAGTAACCAGTCTGTTGGGTCAGTGTGTGTGTTTGTGAACACAACACACACATTATCATTACAGTTATCAAACGGGCTGCTAGCCAGACAGTCAGCTAGCTTGTGTGGGGGTTTGGGGGGTTTGGCGGCACTGTGCCTAACTGGCTAACAGTAGACCATCTAATTTAGCTGATGAATGAAGCCCGTGCAAACAGGGACCCTTTCCTTTATCTCTGTTCATTAATTAGACAATACAGATAATGGCCTAGTCTGGGAGGAACATGTGTGTCTAAGTACATTACGTGCGTGTGTGCATGTGCGTGTGTGTGTGTGTGTGTAGTACGTGCCAACACGAGTTGCCTGTTTTGTGCACCTGCGCTTCTGTGCTTCGTGTGACTTATTCTGGCTTCTCCGTACAGTGGTAGAATGCCAGAAGTAAGTGTGTGTGTATGTGTTCCCTCCCACTAAATCCTCCCTTGTTTAAGTGGCCAAACTGTGGCAGGAGAACGGCTTCATAAACATGTTTATGATCCCCTGCGGAACGGAGGAGGAGAGACGTTTGCAGTCCAACGCCACAAGCCTGAATACGTATCTATATTCATGAGACTGTGGCAAACGTACACAACAATCCACAGCGACCACACGCACTAAAAATATACTGCTAGATAGCCTGCACTATAATATCCTCAGTGTTAATTTAACTCATTTGGTTTCATTATAGATACATATGTGTGCACAAGTTAGCATGTGCGTGTAAGCATGTTTAAATATGTGATTGTCTGTGTGTTTGTAAGATCTTAACATTCGCTGCATGCTCTGTGTCATGAGATGCAAACTTTGGCCAGAGGCCATGCGTCTCCATACGTCAGCTGGCTAGAATGTTTGCATGCCACGTTAAAAGATAACGTCGCTAAAAGTATCCGCAAGCCAGTGGAAACTCTTCCACACGACTCTGGTTGTGTGTATGTGCTTGTGCGTTTCTGCATGTGTGTAACTCTTGACCTGTCACTCCTCGGCCTCTTGACCTCGTGAACCGCCCAGGCAGTAAGTGCAGTAAATCCTATCTTGTTAACTGAGTGCTGCTGATGTCATGCAGAGCTCTGTGTGTGTGTGTGTGTGTGTGTGTGTGTGTGTGTGTGTGTGTGTGTGTGTGTGTGTGTGTGTGTGTGTGTGTGTGTGTGTGTGTGTGTGTGTGTGTGTGTGTGTGTGTGTGTGTGTGTGTGTGTGTGTGTGTGTGTGTGTGTGTGTGTGTGTGTGTGTGTGTGTGTGTGTGTGTGTGTGTGTGTGACTATACTTGTGAGGAACGAATGTCCCCACAAGTATAGTAGAATTTAAAAATAGACTTTGTTCTGCTGTTCTTTCTTTTTATTAAACCGCTCACCAAAAGTCTTCTCATGATTATAAAATACGCCCTGATGCCGATCCGTTCATCAGGGGGTCCCTTTGACCTTATTTTGCAACCTTATTTGTTTTGAACTGCAACAGACTTGTCTGTTTTCCTGACACTCAGCGGTTGATAGTAACCAACATCTACTCCATCAAACCCCCCACTGGACAGCAGCCCACCAATGCAGCATCTCACAATACACAATACAGAATCCTGAGTGTTAATTTGACTTGAACCCTATATACGTCATTCACCGCTGTTCCACAGGCATACTTAGTTCCCTACCCAACAATCTACACCGATCTGTTGATCTGCTATTTTTGCCAAATATTCACCTATGATGCCCAGAATAAGGATGATAGGGTTCATGTGGTAAAAAGGGAAACTTTTGCCGATTTTGAACCTAAATTCCACTGATGTGAGGAGATCATAGTGTGGGGGAAAATACCCTATGATGACCCAAAATTACACTTTAGACGTTACGGGCGTCCAAGTCTAAATTTAATTGGAGAGATACATAGAAGACATAGTATATTTCCCCCGTGTATTTTGCTGTGTGGTGTCTCTTTCCTCACAATCATCGGTAAAGTGACATGACTAGCAGTGTTTTAGTGATGTATGTACTGTAGTAAACACATGTATTGGCTATCGGCAACCTACAGCAAGCAGTGGTGCGCTCCAGGCTTTGTCATTTGCTCTATTTTACAGCCTTGGAGAAGGTCAAGTAACTGTAGGTCTCTGATTTTGACAGGGTGACATGAACTGACACGGTCAGCTAAAAACAGCCTCTACTCTGCTATCTGAGGGCTGAACGTCTCTCTGGTTGAACGGAACGATGGGGGAGGTGAGGGGTGTCGAGAGAAGAGTGTAAGAGAGAGAGAGAGCGAGAGAGAGAGAGAGAGAGAGAGAGAAGGGACGACAGAGAGGGGAAAGGCTGTCCGTGGCTGTTGATGACAGTTGACAGCTTGAACACTTCAATTAACCTCTTTTAATGAAGCTGAGCCATAAAACAGCGCAGGGCCAGGCTTTTTGGATTAATACATTATTAAACACAGCACATATATACGCGCACACACACACACACACTGAAATCGTTATTGTTAATTAAACTTTTTTTTTTGCACATTCTCTTTTGTCATTAGTATGCGTTTCCTTTTTTTTGGTTTGAGATGGGAATAAATTCCTATGCAGTTGTCCTAACCTTTTTAGCAAGGACAGAGGGAGAGAGACCATCCTTAAGAATAAATCAATAGCTTACCCACTATGGCAATAATGTTGATTAATTTGGTTTGAATGAACCTGTGGTCCTTGGAGATTGGTCCTGGTGTTTACTGGCCTTCTGACAGGATTAAAGTGGCTATTTACTTATTTATTTAGCCGATATTTGCTTTCGGTTTTGTAAACCTCACCACCCAAGTGTGCCTTACGCTTACGGCATCAAGGTTGAGAGCCCCCATGCGAGCTTGCTTGCGTGCGCGCGCGCGCACACACACACACACACACACACACACACACACACACACACACACACACACACACACACACACACGAGGCACCCACACACACACACACGGAAACATGTTACCCAGCAGGTTCTTCAAGGTCAGTCCGCCAGATACCTCTTAACCAGTCAACTCTGAGGTGCTCTGAACCTGCAGGTCAGCCAGCTAGCCGGCTAAAACGCCCTCCCCATCCAGTCAGCCAGTCGCATTCCTACCCCTTCTACAGGCCCCTCTGCCCTGGGCCCTGGCCCCTGGCCTCTGCTCTCATTAACAGAGTCTCCAAACACAAGCTGGCGGGGCCACAATAGACAAGTCATTAGTCAGTGGCTGGTCTCTCTTCCATAATTATATACAGTACAGTACCAGGAGATGGTAGCCTGTATGGATTTGGAGTTGATTGCTATGTCTATGCATTAGGAATGCATAATGTGCATATTGTTCACTTGCCACATACAGTAATTGGTTGAAACGGGCATATAATACATGTTCACATACAGGACAGACACACAGCTCTCCTACAATACATGTACTGTATTTGTGCATTGTGCTGAACACTACAATACAATGCACATCAATGTAATAGTTTACATTGATCTCTCTCTCTCCTTTTCCCTTCCTTTTCTGCCTCCCCTCTCTTTCTCTCTCTCGCTCTTTCTCTGTGTGTCTCCATCTGTCTTATCATGGTGTAAGGCATTACCGGATAACAAGGGTGTCCTGGCTTTCAACATGCGTGGGCTGTCACCTTCAATCTCCTGTTGTTTTATCTTTTTCCTGTCCCTTTCTCTGTGCATTTTCAGCTGTCTTGCCTACTCTTTATATTTCATTTCCTATGGTACCGTTAAATTAAATTTTGTTTCATAATCCAAAATGGAGGTGGTCCCACAATGAGATTTTAAATGTCTCAGCGAGAGCGACAAAGAAAGGGGGGGGGGGGGGGAGAAACAGGGAAAATGAAGGAAAAGGAATGGATTGTTGTGGCTAATCAGATTTGCAATCTCAAGTCGAGAATACCACGGGGTCAGCCAGAGTTTCCAAGCACATTCATGCTCTTACTGCTCACATTTTGTGTGTGTGTAGAGTGTTTCTTAAAGGGTAACAATCCTATCAGGCTATTGAGAGTACATGTGAAAATATCACGGCACAGTGAGCTCTGTGTATCGAGAGCTCGCTCTCAATGGCACTGGAAGATCAGTTATTTGTCGATTGCGACACGTTGCAATGTGATGTAAAAAATAAAGAGGAGTCCTGCAGTAGCTACTTAAGTGCAACACAGCATAGCCATGACTTGGTTGAGATTCACGCCGTTAAATAAGAAATGAGCAAAATCCTCAGATCTGCTCTTTCATGATTTATTCATCCTAACTACACAATGAGAAGGCACGAATCACACATTACAGTGTGTGTGTGTGTGTGTGGTGTGTGTGGTGTGTGTTCTGTGTGTGTGTGTGTGTGTCTCCATTCATTACATGCAAACGCTCCGCCTCCTGCCCGCACACGATTGGCCGCCCGTTCGGCATGGCTCCTCTGACGAGGAAGATTAGGGGGAACAGAGAGAGAGAGAGAGAGAGAGAGAGAGCGTACACGCTGAAAGAACGGGGGAGGTGCCAGTGCATGTGAACATATTGGCACACGGTATCAAGGAAAGAAAGAATAACAACAGAGGCACAGGGAACATTTGAAGAGCAGAGTGTCCCGTTTGAAGACGACACCCACAGAAGGGGGGTTGAGGGACCCCGTGTTTGGGACACTGGCCCACCCTGGCTGTTGAAGAGCACTCGGGGACCTCGTCTGTCAGCAGAGGGGAGAGGAAGATGAGAAACGGTCTCCCAGAGAGGCCACTTGTGTGCCTTAATTTCTGAGGGAGGAAGATATTTCTCCACGCTTCCTTCCTCCCCTCCATCCCTCGCTTTTTATTGCTGTCAGCTGGGCCGGATGCTGTCGTCTGTGCAGGCTCTGGGATAAGTGGATGGTTGGAAGATAGATGGAGAGATAGAGTAGATAGATAGAAAACAGAGGAGGGGGCGATGAAGAGATGACTGTTACATGTCACGGGCATGTTTATGTTTGCGTTTGGAGGTGATAGTGGGAGTGTGTTTGTGTTTGAGAGAGTGTACTAAGCTCTCGCCTCCTTTTAAACAAAAATGTGGGATCCCGTTGGCATGGAGATGGAGAGCAAGGTGCTCTGCTCTCACTGTCTGTCAGGGAACTTCTGCTAGCAAACACATGTTGTTTAATCGCTCAAATTCGTCCTAGTCTGGATTCTCTCTCTCTCTCTCATAGCAGAAAACGAGAGATTGGACGATAAAGACTGAAAGAACGCAGCCCTTGTTCCTAACAGGCTGCCTGGGCCACTTCAACTAACTCATCCATGCAGGCCGTACCCGGAGGGGGGAGCACACACACACACACTGTCTATCTCTCTTATTCAGACACCGGCATCCTTCCTGAAAGGCACACTTGGCTGAAAACACCTTGGCACTTTCAGTGTGTTAGTTGGTAGCCAGGTCGAGGCACTGTGTAGACGTGTGTATACGCAGTGGTGTGTGGGTTTAGCTTTGTGTCCGGGAGCCGCTTTCAGCCAGGCTCTAATTAAGCCAGAAGGTTTCAGGCCTGTGCCCACTACCGTCCCCCCCTTTTTGCCCCCCCCCCCCCCACGGTCCCCGTTTCCCTCCCCTCCATCCCACCCCCTGAGGTCCCGTTGTCATCATTAATTCCGATTGCAAACTGCCTGTGGACAATGGAGCGAGCGGAGACTCCTCTGGACTAGGTGGTGGGGAAGAAGGAGAGAAGAGAAGAGAAGGAGAGAAAAAGGGGGGTGATTAGAATCAGATGAGAGCCGGGAGCTGAGACTGTACACACTACCTCTGTAGAGAGAGAGAGAGAGAGAGAGATAGAGAGAGAGAGATAGAGAGAGAGAGAGAGAGAGAGAGAGGGAGTGGGAGTGGTTGTTGCCCAGTGCTGAACGGATGAATGAGAGAGCAAACAGTGAGAGGGGCTGAGCTTGGGGGACAACACGTGTTCTGCCGACAGAGCGAGAGAGAGACGAGGAGCGGGGCAAGAGGACGCTCTTCACTTGGTGATCATCACCCTCCTGGCGGTCATACTATATGCCCTGTGTGACGACGCAGTGTTCTGAACCGTAGCCAAGAGTAGATGAATGCGTCGCTTTCTGTCCTCTGCCCGTGGCGCCCCTATCTTGTCTTTGTCAGAGTTCTGCGGGACAGACGGAGGGCCAGAGTGGTAGCTTTCTGTGCATCTCATGCATATGGAATGTAGCGTCGCGACGCCACTGAGGGAGAGCCAAAGACGTACGAATCTCCCAGAAGCCTTGGACTTTCTCATTTCTCATCTTTTACACAGGGAAATCTTAACGACAAACTCTCGTTCTATTTAGCTTGAACTTCTCTTTCATGCTAGCGTCTTTCTTTTACAAAGTCCCACGGCTTTAAAGAGAGATTAGCTTGAAGCACATTACAAATGCAGTAGAACTTGAGTGTTTTTGTTGTTGTTGTTTTAATGTAATCTCTGACTTAGGGAAGACCAGAACTGGATGCTGTTGTAAGGAAAGGATGCACGGACGACTTGATTTTTGAGTTGGACACATCAGTAGTTTTCCTAAGCATGGCCGTTTGTTGACAGCTAGACAAGGGAAAGCTGGAAAGGACTATGAAGTAACTTCGCCTCATGTGGTCCAGCTGCCCGGAAAAGTGCCTGAAGTTGCACCTTGAAAACTCAGCCTTCGGAAGAGGGTGACTGTAGCCCTTCGAAAAAGGAGAAATTTCTTGACTGCCTGACCATGGACGACTCTAGTATTTTGAGGCGCAGGGGACTGCAGGTAAGGTTGAGTTGAACTATAAAGGGATAGTTCACCCCCAAAAAGACTTTTTTTCTATCGATTACACACCCCATGGAGACTTGAATTCATTCATGGAGACTTTTTTTTGTTTTTGTCGCATTCCTAAGCCAATAATTTGAGTCTCCTACCGGAGACATTAGCATCTTTCCGCTGGTCATCAAATTATTGGCTTAGGAATGGGACAAAAACAAAACAATCTTGAGTGTGACTGTGTTTGTAAGGGGTTAAAGAAAACTGTAAGCGAAGAGGGGGGAAGACATAATTCAATTGTGTTCAGCGCTATTGTGTATTCTGTGTTGCCCACTGTACATATATGCTAGAAATAACAGATCAGTCTTAGGGGCTCATTCGGGTGTACAAACAGAGTTGGCAACTGTGCCATGTACCACAATAGGGGCTTGTACTGCTTGTATGGATAGTTAACTTGCCTAGGGATGCCTATATGGGCTTCAAAGTGTTCTGTCGGGCTTTGTATGTGCAGCCTGATCACACTACTGTGACAGGTCAATCATAATTTATTCACACACATACTGTACACATACAAACACACGCGCGCGCGCACACACACAGATTCATCATCCCTATAACCTTTCTTGCTGGAATTTGGACAGTGCGTCAGCAGTCTTGGACACGCTCATCATCACGGTATATACACACTCTCAACAACCGTATCTCATTTCTTGCTGCCGGTTAACAGTGCTCGTTGACTGGCAGCGCACAAAACGAGTCTGATGTCCTGACCCAGTGCGTTATACAATACGCTCTCATATAACACACACACACACACACACACACACACAGACACACACACACACACACACACACACACACACACACACACACACACACACACACACACACACACACACACACACACACACACACACACACACACACACACACTCCGGAGGGTTATCCTGCCTCCCATTGTTTGCCCTTTGAGAGCCATATTATTTTAAGAGTGCTTAACAAAAGTACTGCTTATTATTTGACGTAACCCCAGACATACCGTAGATATACCCACTATTGTTAACAGGTCTTTCAGTATTGGTGCTAAACAGTCTTCATTGTTCAGTCCCTGTACCCGTGTACACACACACACACACACACACACACACACACACACACACACACACACACACACACACACTCGCACACACACTCGCACCTGCTGGTTTAGTCATCTCAGGGCTCCATAGGGCTGGTGGAGAGAGGGCAGATGAGAGAGGAGAATGTTGTGTCAGCAGCATTACACCCCTTCCTCCTCCCGAACCAGAGCAATCAGAGACGAGGGGGAAGAGGGCGAGAGAGCAAGAGGCAGATTTTGACTGGGTGTTAGGGGTTTGTAATAACGTTCACCCTCAGATAACCCCTCTACTACTCTGTCTGTCTCTCGCCCTCCCTCTCCATTTCACTCTCCTTTTCACACTTTCTTCCTTCCTTTCTCTTTCCCTTTATGTCTTCATCTTTCACACCTTTTTTCTGCTCCTCCTCCTCCTCCCCTCTTTCCCTCCCTTTTCTCTTCTATCTAAAAGTGTAAAATGAGGGTACAGGTTAGGAATTTGAGTGACAGTGTTGAGACCTGTGTGTTCTGCCTGTTTACGGTCTGCCTGCGTTCTGTATGGAGAACAAGTAGGCCTCAAATGAGGCCGCCCGGCACCCGGCACCGACGACCTGGATTTGCTTCTTTATTTTAGTCCTGGTGACTAGACACTACCTCACCACCTGTTCCAATCATACCTCAAGTTTTGTTTAGTTGCTAGTCGTAGAATGCAATAAGTGAATAACCGTACATTACATTTGACTTGTTTTACATGCAAGTGGTGTGGATTTGATCCATTTTCCAATCATACTGATCCTGTGATGTCATCATTTGGACATGCACGCACGTAAAAGGTAAAGTTGATATGTGAGAAAGTTGCTTCACCTAACAAGGCCACCCCATGAGGCAGACTGTGAAACCAGAGATAACGAGGTGTACCTCACTGTCACTGTGGGGGGTGATGGGATCCTGAGTGACAGAGAGAGAGTACGGTATCTTAAAGGAGTAGTTCACCCAAAAAAGTACTTATTTTCTATCAATTACGCACCCCACGAAGCCTTGAATTCGTGGAGTTTTTTTAGTTTTTGAGCCAATAATTCGATGACCGGGTGGCTGGTCAGTAGGAGACTCTATTCAGTCTCCTACCGGACTTCCGCTGGTCCTCAAATTATTGGCTCAGGAATGCGACAATCTTTTTTGGGTGTGTAATTGATAGAAAATAAGAAATTGTTTGGGGTGAACTACTCCTTTAAACTGCAGCCAGATAAACAAACTGGAACTCTGAGCGTGTAACCAATGTAGCCAAATGGGTACAATGATGAGAGCTACAAATGGATAAATAGACACTATTGATTTTACTGTGTGTGTGTGTGTGTGTGTGTGTGTGTGTGTGTGTGTGTGTGTGTGTGTGTGTGTGTGTGTGTGTGTGTGTGTGTGTGTGTGTGTGTGTGTGTGTGTGTGTGTGTGTGTGTGTGTGTGTGTGTGCGTGCGTGAGATCTCGCCAAATGCACTACGCCGGGCTGTTGTGTTTCTCTAAACCCCCCTTTGTACGGCTGGATGCCCACCACAAGCCTGCCCAACGCACAGAAATCAAACCCCCTGCTGTGCATTTGTTATGCGTGTGTGTTTCTGTGTCTTCTAGAGCAGCTGTTCTCAGTGGGCCATGAGGATATTGCAAGTGGGCCCCCAAATAATTAGCAAAATACTTAAAATATCATTATGTAAAAAAAAATCATATGTTTTCTTTAAAAACCTTGAAAAGCGAGTTTTCAGTGGGATACCAATAAGTAATAACTTGAAGTATACTATGTTAACTCCATTGATCCAAGAAAGAACACAATCGATTGATTGATGCTCTGAAAATGCACACAGGGCCCACCCATCTGACCACTTAACATGGCAGCCGATGGCTGGGCTGTTAGCACATAACACTGGCAGCCCATGTGCTCGTTCAGCTCGTCTGTCCTCCTCTTCTGTACAAGGAGAGTAGACAGCATATAGCCTGGGGTGAGAGGTCAAGTAGACCTCCTCCTTCTTATACTAATGGCGACAGTGACACGAGAAGGGATGCGGGACAGTGGAGATCGATGGGACAGGGTGGGCTCATGGCTTTGGGGTGGTGCTTAAAGGTCTCATGACATTCATTTTCACTTTTTTTATTTTCAATGTTTTATTTGGGGTTTTATGACCTCAATTACACCCAAAAAACCTGAACTTAGAACATTCAGTGGATTTTCTGTGGTCTGGGGTTTTCTGAATAATTAGGCTGAAAAGTAATCTGAGCTTGGCCCTTCGACAGTGAGGTCACAGTCGATTAATCCCGCCCACTCTCCTCCTCGCCCCTCCCCTCCCCTATCCTTTCCTTTGGGGGGGGGCGGAGCAGAGGCGATGATTGACAGGCAAAATCCCTCAACAGCGACACCCGCAGGCAAAGATTTCTTTTTTCATTGCAGTTGAAAAGGCTTTAGAAATGTGAGAGAAAAACACCTGCCATGGATCACTGGAATGGAATTTTCACTTAAAACTTTTTGTGCACTTTTGAAGGACCAGGACAAAGACTTTGAATGTGGTGTAAAAGTGAATGTCATTAAACCTTTAAGCTGCTAGGACCCACTACCCACTTGACCCTCTGGATTGTTTCGAGGGTGGGAGTGACGAGGTGGGACAGATAGCAGCATACATCCAGACCAGACGTCTGGGTTGGAAAGGTGGAGGGGGGATTCATTCACCCATTACTACTCTATTTGGGTGCAACAGTCGATAGTTAAATCAATAAATAAATACATTTTTCTATTCCTTTTTTTCCTTTTTAAAATACATTCACGAAATGGCAAAAAACAACAAATCCACAAGTTCACAATGCGTGTGACACGTTGTGAGCTTTTATATCGGCTATTTACACATTTTTTTACATGACACTGTTGTACGCCAAACTCAAAAATTGGGCTTAAGTGGTTAATCAGACTAATAGATTTTTTTGTCCGTTTCGCTGGTGTGTTTAGTTTAGCACACACGGAACGGGAGTGGTAGAGGGTTTAGGGTTGGCGGCCATTGTGTTCCGCACCGAAAATAACAAATCTACGAGCTCACAATGAGCTCGTAGATCTGCGAGCAACCAAGTATACATCAGGCGTAAATCTTTCTGTCGCCACCACACTTAAGAGAGAAATAGTCCCGAGTCACTGGAACAAGGGGACTAATGTGTATGTACTTTATGTCCTGACTGGGCCTCTTCAGCTGCCTGTGATTATAGTTTGTGGCTGAGGGGAAAGTACAAAAGGGATGGTGGTGGTGGGGGGGGGTTCTTAAACTCATAATACGTCAAAGTGGTCCCCGAGGGTTTTATAGACTGCACCACCCCTGTGCCACCCTTTTCTAAGTGGCAGAGTTCAATTGAAAAGGGAATTGAAACCAACCTGACTCCCTCCTGTCTGTCCTTACAGTTAGCTCTGTGTGAACCAGGCACATGTCATTAAGACAACAAAGAAATGTTGCAGCCATGTTTTGTCACAGTATAGGTTGCATCCCTGTTATTGTTCAGGGCAGCAATGGACACCAAATCCCTTTCTTTGGGTTTAATCTATTCTGTAATGGGTCTAATATAACAAACCGTAGTAGGGGCCTCTGTGTGCCAGCAGTACACTGTAAAACATGATGTGGTGTTAATGTAACTCGGGAGAGTGTGCAAATGAATCTACAAGGATCCATAGGCCTATGACATTGTTACACTCTAAGTTAAATTAACATTCCGGATGTTACTGTATACGGTATGTGTATGTTTTCGTTCCCTTGGGTGTGCGAGGAACACACTGGTTAAGGATTAGACATGGCATTCACGCAGGGATTTTCAGCAACAAAAGCCCGCCTGTGACTAACGGCGTATGCTAGCATCTGGATGCTCGCCCTGTGCTGACATGGTGTGTCTGGCTGTGAGAGAGCACTCTGCTTCTCTCACACTCACTACAAACCACGGCTTATCAGCTCCCATCGCCTGGGACACGGTCAAATCCTGGCTCTTAACGTAAAGCTGCATGCAATACAGAACTTTCTTTAATGAACAAAACTTTAATTTTAATCAACCTGTATGGTATAGCACTGTACTGTATGTCAATACAATACATTTAGTGCATCTCCAGTGGTTGGAGGTGGTCTCCCTAATCTGCCATTGAGACATTTTTAGACCCTGGTGTAAGGTAGGACACCTACAGTGTAATTGTTGTAAAAGTACCTGGGACCTACGTTATAACAAATATAAGTTTGATTATTTATTTAATGAAAATTATGTTAACACATTGTGTCCTATGAGGAAATACAAGTCTTGTTTTATTAGCAAAATGTCAGGTCAAGGAGGGATTCCAGTATTTTAGTAGCATTTTGAGAGTTTTAAGGATATTTTGTTTATCGCAATCATATTGCTAGTAATCACAATTATTCTGGCCACAATAATCTTGACATGAAATTTTCATATTTTCCCATCCCAGTGTACTGTAACCAAGGGTCCATTTGGTTGCCTTTGTACACTAGTTGCAAATGGATAAATGAACAGTACACTTAGGATTTTACTGTGTATTCTGTTCACCCTCTCAAACGAGTATCACGCAGACTCAATAATCTTTCCTCACTGGCATAGTCTGCGAGTCCCAAGCATATCTATGCTTGAATTAGTGTTTTTTTGCTCAGAGTGTTGGTTGAGAACATCTGTCTTGTTGCTCAACACATCATGAGCATACCGATGTGTTCTATTGAAGCCAGGTTCCAAGGCTGAGACTATATTACGTAGTTGGGTCTATGTGATAAAGGTTAGCACAATTTAAAACACGTTCACGTCCAAAACTCGAGGCTTTGTTCAGCTGCAATCTTTTGGATGTTTTTCCCGACAAAAACAACATGCACTAACTGTGGCAGCACAGGTTCCTTCCCTAACAAATTAGGTTTCTAGTATGTGTTGTTTCCGTGTAATTAGAAAAATGTGCTCCGTGCGGACCTCTGCCAAGGCAACAGCTTGTCCATGAATTATTGTGGTGCCATACACACTTCCCTTTTGGGAGAAGGTTCCAATTCATATTTAAAAAATAAAACAAGATTCCATCATCAAATACTCAGTTGTATATTTAGGTATTGTATTTATTAATTTAGAATATGTGAAAAGTGTAGGATAGCATAAGCATCATAAAAAAACATAAATGGCCATGGCCCAGGGGGGTCGACTGGCAGGTCAGTGGCTCTGAGCTGAGTCTGATGACCACAGGAGGCCCCCTTAAGACGGATTTGAAATACTGTAAGTGGACATGACCTGGGGGTGGACAACCAGCCCAGTCTGATGACACCCCATAAGGCGCCCTTTGGCAAAGTTTAAACTTTCATGCAAATGCGTTGAAACTTTTGGAGATATCCTGCTAACAGACAGACAAACAAACAAATGTAATGGGGTGAAAACATAACCCTGAATGCTTTTTAACAACTGTAAGTAAATCAAAAGTGAAAAACAAAAACAAATGATTAAAAGAACACAGCTCCCTGCGGCAGATTCTTCATTTATGGAAATGTGGTTAGTGTGCTAAATAGGAGTTATGTGTCACAGCAAAGTGAAATATCACTTTAAAAAACCCTGGGAAAACAAGTATTCATTTGCAATGATTCGCAGACTATTAGCCCCAAGGATGAAAAAACAACAGAACGTCCTTTGATCCTCCCAACAACACACTGAGAGCCTCATTATCCACATTTCCATATGAGCAAGAGGTGAAATATGCTAATATGTTGAGCCAAAGAAATTATTAATAAATGAGACGAGGACTTTTTTGAACCCATTAAAACCGGGAAAGCATCTTGTGTCATTTAAGATTTTTGCGTTGGTTATTAAAAAATAGCAGATATACATGCTCATTGCGAGCTTGTACATCTGCTATTTTTGATCATTTTTTAAAAATCATGAAAGAACTATTGGTTTAGAAGGCATTTGTATAATCGGCCTCAGGTCTTATATGTTAAAGCAGCTTTTAATTTGTTCTTCTTAAACAGTCGGGGCGATTTATTCCAGACTGAACACGCCTCACTTAACGTGCCACCACTCGTGTAATGGGGCTGCTTGTGTGTCAATGATGGGGTCAAGCCCATGTCTGGCTGCATGACAGTTGTCACTGACCCTTTCAATGGTTGGCAAGCAGGGAGAGAAGAACACCTCTCGTACGGATGAAACAAATGGAAGACAAAACCAAAAGTCTGCAAAAAAATGTGTAGAAGCTTGAGTGGAGAGACAGACACATGAGGGGTTAGGTGAGCATCAGGAGCCAGAGGGCATCTCTCTGCCTCCGTCTTTGTCTCCGTCAGCGCCTGGCTACCTAAATGTTTCTCTTGCTTGACTGACTCTGAAGATGAAGGTTCTGGTGGGAGAGAGGGGGGTGTTGGCAGACTAGGAGGGCTGGTAAATTGTACCTGCAGGGCAGAGAGGGGTGGAGGGAGAAAGAGGAGGGTGGGTGGGTGGAACATGAGGGTAGAGGGAGAAAGGTTTGGGGGAAGGAGGGTTGTTTTTTAAGTAGCACCGACCAATGCCAGATTGTTTAGGTCGGATCCTGATTTTGGAGGGTCCTAGACCATAGATAACGGATGTTTTTATCCATATTTTGTCCAAAAGTGCAAAATGTTCTATTCAATTTTTAAAACCTTTTGATTTAAGTTTATATTTGAGAACATATAACTTAAAATAAATTTTTGATAGAAATAATTAAATAGCCCATCTACAAGCTCACAACACGTTGTGAGCTTGGCCCTAATTACATTTGCCGCTACCGATTAGGGATGTGAATGACTTCAGTATTTTGGGATTCGATGTGTCAGAGCGGCGGCGTTTAATTATTTATTTTCTTTTTCAATTAACTATGATGTTCAGAATTTGCACCTAATGTTTAAATGCCATGTCCTAGGCTTTGTTTAATGTAGCCTAAACATGCTTTTACTTCACAATTCCTAGTCAAATCTGTTCATAGTTAGTAATTTGTTGTTTACTGTGTTGTCAGTGAGAGGGGACAGGCTCACCTCAATGCAGAAATACCAACCAGAAGAGCCAATGTGTCACTCCAACGAACACACACATTGTAATGATAATAGACTAGAAGTGAGGCAAGGTGTTTGCTTTTTAGGCCTATTAGTTGCCAAGCTAGCATCATACTCATTACTCATTTTTAACCTCTTGTTAAGGTCCAAGCTCACACGTTCTCCTCCCACAAGGCATTAGCCATTAACCATCCATTGATCCGTGACATAACGGTCCAGTCTGACTGCTTCCGTGTGGTAAACATTGACTTAAGACAGTACCTAATGTTCACTCACCAAGCCCTAGGGTCACGTCAGGCTGTGTGATATTTTAGCAGAATTTTGTCGGAGGAGGTGGAGATTTTAGCCTATAGGTTAGGTGGTCCTAGCCTACAATATCATAGGCTATGATCTCTACCTCCCAAAAGAATATACCCAGCCACTGTTTCATTCTTGCAACTTCATCCCCTGTGTAATTGTCGCTTGAATGCAACAGTTTGGCCGGAGGAGCCAGACGGTAACATTGTCATTCTCCTCTGCCGGCCGGTCCCCATTGGTCACAGTGGTCACAGTGGTCACAGTGGTCATCTTGCAGTGTGGCGAGCCTTTCGGGCCACTTTGCTGGCTGATTTGTTCTGTGAATCAAGGCGGCATAGAAATGTCCCGGCACAGTGTTATTGTGACGGCATCCCCCTGTCTTGTGTTGGAGGGCCTGTAATGACCAGTATAAATCATACTGGGACATACTAGAGGCCATGCTGAAAATGATAGCCTGCTTATATTGCCCTCAAGCTCTCACATGTTACATCTCATATGGAGGTCACACTCTCTCTCCTCTCTCTCTCTCTCTTCTTTGTTTGTGTATGAAGTATTTTGTCTTTTCTTTCTTTCTCTCTCTAGCTTTTGCTCCTTTGGCCTTTGGTGCAGTTTCCTTCCATTGGTGTGTCTTTTCTTTGATTTAATTTAGTTTTCTTATAGCAGAGCTAAGTTTCAGAGGGGTCCTTTGGTAGAGAGTGGCTCTCAGGATGATGGAGCGATCCTCCAGTCCTCCCCTCCTCCCTAACTCCCTGGCCAGGGTGGACTGGGCATTCAGGGTGCTCTTTGTCTCAGCCTTGTGAAATATTAATAACCCAGAGGTGCCCGGGCTGAAGAGAGAGAGAGAGAGGGGGGAATCTCACTTGTCTTCCTGTGGTTTCAGCCCCCCCCCCCCCCCCCCCCCTCTTCTCAGGCTTTCAGAATCCCAGTGGCTTGAGGTAATCTCGTCTTCTGGCAGAGAAAGCAAGTCAAAGAAAAATGGGTCCTTATTCATCGAGGAATTCCTGAAAGATGTGTTTTATCGTGTGCACGGCTGCACATGTGCACGTGTACTTGTCTAAGAGACGAGACCTATAAGTGTGTGTGTGTGTGTGAGCGGGGTTGGGGGGGGAGACAAAACGGAGGCAGAGAAATGGGTCACAAACCTAATTCAACATTTAAAATGCAAAGAAAGAGACTTAAATATCCTCCTAGGTGTTAATAAAAATGGAGAGCACTCCTGAGTCCTGTGGTGCTTCCTCTTGGAGTGTGTGTAACAGATGGAGAACAGAGGACAGGGACAGGAAGTGTCTGGCAGCTAGACGTTCAGTCAGCTGGTACGGCCTGAGGTTGAATATTATTATTATTATTATTATTATTAAGGTCCTACCCCCCGAGGGGGGTAGGACACACACACACACACACACACACACACACACACACACACACACACACACACACACACACACACACACACACACACAGTGTAGCTTCTAGAAAGACAGAATAAGATGAGCTGTGTGAGAGAGAGAGGCATACAATATGTCTATTTTTATGCTATTTAATGTGGCTGCTATTGATTTGTTCCTCTAGATAGAACTTGATCAACATCGACAACAATTTCTTTTTGTTTTTATCCTCCATTCCTCTATCTCTCTCTGGTTGCAAATGTAGTTGTTTCACTCATTCGTACTTCCTCTGAACCCAGGGAGGCGTGGTAAATCACTGGTTCGACATCAACACCGAAACCGTCTCGATGCTTTGTTCCTCTAATCAGGGAGCGGGGAGGTCAGTAGAGATTCTGTCTCTCACCAGAGCTTCCCCAGCCCTGAATGCACTCATACCCCCGGCCCGTATGTGTCTCATCTTGCTGGTAAATCGATAGGCTCGCCTGGCTGCTATTAAGCCGAGCAATAACTCGTGACCGAGTCCAATGCTACTGCTATGGACACACCAGCTGCTGCTGATCAAGAGCCAGGAAAGTGAACCGTCCACTTGTGTGTGTTCAGCGCTTTTCAGGCTGTACACTGAGGCTCTTATGAACTTGGAATTTCATAAAGTTAGCTTTCTGTTTGGCCATTTGTTAGAGACACAGAGAGAGAGAGAGAGAGAGAGAGTGAGGATAGACTGACAAAGATTGTGTTCATGGGATGATCTCTATGGGCTGGTTGTCAGTAGGGATATTTCAAATCAACTTGTAATGCCAGTTATGTGCCATGGTTATTTTGTTATCATAAAGTAGTCAGAGTTAACTTAAGTTGTTTTTTCAGTACTATTAGGTCATACAGTAACTTACTGTAGGCTATAGACATGGGACGATATGAACATTTAATGTCATGATTAAACTTGGCCAAAATGTGATTCATAATATTACCCTCCTGATGATCATCAATTATGCTTAAAGCTGCAATCCGGAACTTAATGAATACAATCAATGTTATGTTAACCAATCTGTATAGTAGAGTATCACTCATTGTAATTTGTGAGGATATTCAAGCTTGTGTGAGGATATTTATGATTATCCCAGTAAAGGAAATTCACCACAAGTCCACGGCCAAATACATATAATTTTGGGGGTCCTTGACATGAAAAAGATTGAGAACCACTGACAAAGAAACACGTTTAGAAGACATTTTTAGAATCGGCTTCAGGTCTTAATGGGTTAAATTCAGAACTTATAGTGTCGGTCCCCATTTCCCAAATAAGAATGCTTTTGCTCAGTTTGTGCTCAGAACTGGTAGATTAAACATTTGTCCATAATACAGTTTATGTAAATAATGTCCCTGCAATCAGTTAGTTTGACCTCAACTCTTGCATCATCTGGTGACTTCTATCCCAACCACACACTGTCCTCCTTTGATCATTCAAGACCTTCTCTGCATGACTCCACCATCGTCCTCTGTTCTCCTCCACCCCCTCCCCCCCATCTCTTCTTTCATCGTCTGATTGAAGGCAGATATTGCTGATCAAAGAAAAAGACTGCAGGGTGGCAAGACTGTTTCCAGCCCCCACGTTCAAGTTTTTAGAGAAAGCGGGAACATGAGGAAATTGAGGAGAGAGAGAGAGAGAGAGAGAAAGAGAGAGAGATGTACTAACACTCCTGAAGCCATCCAGTAACATCCAGCTTGTGAAAGCAGACCGAGAAGACCAAGTGATGGGTACACAAAGTGCTTCTCCTTTGTGTGCAGAGCGTGAACAGTGGGTGATTGAAGTCCGCATTGTGTTGACGCATCAATACTGTCTTTCTGAAGCCGAAATCCAGAGGGTTTCATTCATTTATTTTCATTTATTTATTTATTTTGAACAAAAAATATATGAATGAGAAAAGACAATAAAGGAAATAAAAGGAAATAAATTAAAAACAGCGCATCATCATTAAATTATAGTTCATGTTCGAAAAAGGAGTAGGAAGAAGTTTTGTGAAAACTTATCAGGTCCTACCCCTTCTTTGTGTATCTCAAAATACCTCAAACCTGCACCCGTTTCCTTTCTCCAACTGTGTGGAAACTCAAATGTGTTGTCTTCTTCCTGTGGTTGCTAATCTGTGAAGCAATCTGTGAAGCAAGGTGCAGCCATATCAGACTGAGAGTTCTCAAGCCAGGCAGGATTTAAGCAACAGCTCATGGACAAGCACGTTTTGCAAATCACATGAGTCATAGAGGGGCAGCGCCTCAACGCCAAAGCTTTCATCCCATCAATGTTAAGCCACCCTCCCTCTATCTATCTTTTATCATCCACACTAAAATCATGTTAATTTCACTCTGAAAGTGTACAAAAATGATCTAAGTTGTCATTTAACTCCTAAAATGTAACAGCTTAAAATGTTTAAATTAACTCTAGATTTTACTGTACACCCATACAGGCAGTATCCTCAGTTAAACCCTTTTTCTGGTACATAAGCTTTAAGTAGAATCACTCTGGAAAAAAGAAAACGCTTTGAAAACATGATTCTGTCTGTCTTTGTTTTTTCGGGGCTGCTATAAAACAGCTACTTTTTCCTCTCAAACATTCTTATGTAACTAATCTTTTTTGGAGCACGCTACCAATCTGCTGACTAATTACCTATGGAGCATTGTGTCAACCCGGCAGTTTCAAACTGATGTGTTTGCCCTGAGGAATCGTCTGAGAAGCCGGTCATTTTTGACCAATCGGAACGAGAGATCGTGTGGCAGATGTAGCTGGAATGCATGCTGGAAGAAGCATTTCCTGACTCAAAATATTTAGCCTAAAAGCATTCCGTCAGCTTGGGTGGCTTTACAATTTACTATGCAACACAGTCAAATCGGACGCAGGGCCATGACACCACACCACACAGGAAGGCATTGTCAGAGATAATATGAGGACGTGTATGCATGCATGGGTGGCTGGAGAATGAGACTGGGTGGAAGTATGTACCAGTGTCAGCCAGCCAGCCATGAACTGTGTTATTTTGACTGCATCTCTTTGGTTGCATCACTGCTCTCTGTTTTTGTTTGTCGATTCTACTTGATAGTAGGGCTGTCACGACTACAAATTTAAGTTGACGATTAATCATCACTCAAATAATTTCAATTAACGATTTAATTGTGTGTTTGGCATTGAACATTGGACCATATGAAGCCTTTTAGGCTTCGTAATCAAAAGTTGCATAGGGCAGATATGACAAATAAAAATAACTGAAATATACAAAACGTATTGACATTTATTAAAAAAGCAGAAATAGCAGATCTACAAGCTTACAATGCGTCACTTCGTGGTGCGTTGTAAGCTTGTAGATCTGCTATTTATGCTTTTTTTAATATTTGAAAATGTGTGAAAATCTTTCAACATGGAAACGATTATGCAAAAATAATTGCGATTATCTCAAATAATCAGGATTAAGCGACTATGTAATAATTGTGACAGGCCTACTTGATAGTAAGTTTTTCAATCAATTATTAGGCTTGACAGTGAAAGAGATGGAGACACACAGGTAATATAACGGACACAAGCAGAGGAGAGTGTTTTATGTTGGTTCAAACGTCAGTTAATTGGTGCCTAAGGTGTACTTACCTGTTCCAGGCCAGAGGTATTTTGACAGCTGTCTTCCACTGACCCTTCCAGAGGACACTGAGTCACACAGAGTGGAACAGACAGACAGTTTGCTAACAAGCATCAGTTCCAGTTAATATCCCCTTCTCCCTGACACCTCCGTCCATCTAGTCTCCTCTCCTACACTGTACAATCATCAGGACGCATCAGACTCGTATTCATAGTATTTCTGTAGTGTCTTTTTAGCCACTACATTGAATCTAAATCCGTCGTAGGGGCTAAAACTGTGACAAAACAATTCGGAGGTAAAACAAAAGCAGCATTGTTGAACCAAAGCAAAGCCGGTCCCTCATATTGAGACAGCATCTAGATTGGTTTTCAAAGCAGTAGGCGTAGGTTTGTTAGTGGCTGTTTTCGCCGCTGTTCTCACCCCTACATTGAATTTAGATGTCACCAGATGTTTCTGTAGGTGGGGGACCAGGAGGTCCAGGAGATTGTGTAGGTATTGGGATATTTGTGTTCACTTTTACCCTCCAGCAAAGTATTTCACACATATCGGCCTTTAGATATTGGAGATATCCTTTCTCCTATACAGTACATTGGAACCTCAGATATCTTTATCGTTTACACTTCAGCCTCCTTTGTCTTTCTCTCTTCATTGAACAAGGTACAAGTATAATTCATGAAGTAAGTACTGTACCAAGACATGCTGCCGTAGTTATCCAGTTATTGATTGTCCTGTCCATTACCGTAGACCTGTTAGATGTTTAAGCCAGAACAACAAGTTAAACACAGCTTAGAAAGCTTAGCTGGACTTCGGCTGCTGGCAGCCTCTCTTGTTGTTTGTTCTAGAAAAAGAGTGCAGGATGGATAGAGGGATACAGAGAGAGAACATGTGGGAACAGGGGTCCTGTTGTGTACTTTCTCTCCCTCTTCTATAGGGACCAACTCTCAGCCTACTCTCCCTCTCCCTTTCTCTCTGCCCCCCCCCCCCCTCCAGGCCCCCCCACCTTCCATTGGATTAGCCAATTAGAAATGAGCTGTGAGCTCATGCGGTAACCCCAGCGACTGCTGGGAGAATAATGTGAGCTCATCAACCAGAGAGAGAGAGAGAGAGATGGCTCTATCAGACACAAACATTAGTTCAACTAGTTTTGACCACTACATGCCTCATGTTGTCAGAACACACATAGTGTAGATAGCATGGCCATATGCCTGATTTACACTTGGTTGCGCATAGTATCGCGCACCGAATAATGCTAATCTTACTAGCAACAACACAACCTACTGGCAACAACACAACGCAGCTTGTAGAGCTGCTATTTTCGGTGCGTGACACGAGCACACAAGTTGAAATCAGGCGATAGACTGACTGAATCTGAAGACTCACTGATATCAAAAATAGTCCCATCTCCTGCAGGTGCCCCCACACACACACACACACTCCTGAGTGTTTGGTGTTATTTGAAAGGTTTCAACAAACAGGTGTTGGCCCATGTGCGTGCACGGGTGTACACACACACACACGCGCGTGCGCGCACGTAAAGAGCACACACTTTGCTCAGGCACCCTGCTGTGCGTCCCGCTGTGTGTCCTATCACAGGGAACCCTGAACACTTCTCATGCTTATAAAGAAAACATATAAGACATTGAAATGGAAAATCCCTTCACAACTCCTCTCCTCTCTTCTATTCAGTGCATCCATGGGGGCTGTTTGTGGCCAGCGGGCAACAAACTTCAGAAAGTGTGAAATTGAATGTCTAGACACCTACCCCCCTCCAACCAGTCTTCCAAGATCTATCTCTCTCTCTCTCACACACACACACACACACACACACACACACACACACACACACACACACACACACTCAGCCATGGCTCGGCATCCAATATCATGCTATTCTTCAACATTTATCTATTTATGTATTCATTTGGCAGCCAACGCAAAACTTAATTAATTCATTTATTTGAGGGCTTATGCAATCGAGACACAGTTGTGGCCACATTTTTAGCCCGGCTGATATAGTAGCACAGATCCTTGTGTGATCGATAGACACGGTTTGTGCGCAACAAATGGTGTTACGCTTACATTGTTCATTATTCATATTTCAGCATTCCAGCAATGCACTTTGTAATTGTACTGTGTATTTTATGTGTCAGTGAAGCAAAGTTTAATATTCTGATATATTTGTTTCTGTTTGTTTGTGTCCTCTGGGAGATATATCTCACACACACACACACACACCCACACACCGAGAGACTAGATGAGCTGGGAGTGTGGTTTGTCTGTGAACACAGCAGGGGCAGAACAAGAAGGGAGGGTGAGAGAAAAACAATGAAAGAGTGTAGAGATCTGACGGTAGTCATGTCACTCTGTCCCGTTCCCTGGAGAATCCTTCCTCTCTCTCACTCTGTCTCTCTCTGTCTCTCTCTCTCTCTCTCTCTCTCTCTCTGTCTCTCTCTCTCTCTCTCTCTCTCTCTCTCTCTCTCTCTCTCTCTCTCTCTCTCTCTCTCTCTCTCTCCGGTGCAGTAACCATTACAGTGAGTTGTCATCTGTTCAGCCTCCATTCCTTTGTGTTTTTCTTCTTCTTCTTTATGTGTTGCTTCACACTTTCATCACCCTTGCTCTTTCACCTTTTTTTTTGCTCTGTTGCCCTCACTCTGTCCTCCAAGTGTCATCTCTTGTCATCCATCTCATAGAGAAGCACTCATGTGGCCTTGGAGAGCTGTGCTGATGTTTCATCAGCCAAATGTATTTTTTATGTGTTTCATGTGCATCAGCATGTGTACGGCTGCACGGCATAAAAAAATATTATATACTGCCAAATTGATTGCACTGCACTGCACTGCACTCATTTTAGTGCAGTGGTTCACAAACTTTTTCATGTCAAGGACCCCCAAAATGATTTGTATTTGGCTGCAGACCCCCATCTCAAAAATATTTTGTGCCAGGGATTTTTCAAAAAATAGCAGATCTACAAGCTCGTAGCGTGGCGAAAAAAAAGGGCAATATTTATACTGCCAAATTGACATTATATGCTTTAGTGCAGTGGTTCTCAAACTTTTTCATGTCAAGGAAAAAAAAAAAAGCAGATCTACTGTATATCTGAGCTCGTATATCTGCTATTTTTGAATAGCCATATAAAATATGGTTTAAGTGGTTAAAATATTTGTGACACTATATAAACTTTTTTAAATATTTATTTAATTTTTTATTGCTGGGGACCCCCTGGTACCCCCAAGGACCCCTGGAGGGTCCCCGGACCCCACTTTGAGAACCAATGCTTTAGTGCTCAAAAGGACCAGACGTGATAAAAGACAATGAAAGATACATGAAGATGTGTAGCTGAGATTGAGATTCCACACAGGCAGCACCACATCACTTTCTTCAGGAAGGCCTGATGTTGCAACCGCTTGTCATAGACATAGATATTGCTTTATTCAATATTGCAACTTCAATATATTTACATAGAGCATTGAGCAGCGAATATGAGCACAGCATTGCGTGTGTGTGTGTGTGTGTTGTGTGCTTGTATCAGCCCTCCTGTTGATTGATAGATAGGGTTGGGTGGAGTAGGGAATTCTATAGCAGAAAAGTGCAAATTGAAGCTGTTTTCAGCTGTAGGAAGTAGAGATGACAGGAGGTGGAGGTGGAGGAGAGGCGAGGAGCGAGTGTCTGGCTCCTGATAATGAACCAGGAGAAAGACAAGTGCAGGAGAGTAGAGAGAAGAGCACGGAGGGGGGGAGCTTACAGAGACAGAATGAAACAAAGGCAATAGAGAATGGCTTTCATTTCTAACCCCTGAGCCACACACACAGTATGCTGCGTGAATATTAAGCACTGTTTTCTGCAACGCACGTGTTTGTGTGCGTGTGCGTGTGTTTCTATGAATCTATAGTGCACACTATTCACTGTAAATCAGTACTTTTGTGCACACACACACACACACACACACACACACACACACACACACACACACACACACACACTCTGCCCCCGCAATGCCTTTGTAGATTTGTAAATGTAGTGAGACGTGC
Organism: Gymnoscopelus braueri; assembly: GCF_963280865.1. Lineage (NCBI taxonomy): Eukaryota > Metazoa > Chordata > Actinopteri > Myctophiformes > Myctophidae > Gymnoscopelus > Gymnoscopelus braueri. Next base: position 28,478,269 of record NC_137607.1, read on the forward strand.
ACTCTGGGATTCAACATGTTCCAAACTGTTAGTGCTCTGCAGAAATCTGGGTCACATACACATATTAAGAGAAACACTACTTCTCTTTCCAAACCACTTTTTGTTGTGTGTGTGTCTGCGTGCATGCTGCATATGCCAGCTCACATGCTCATATTTAATCCACAAACAAGATGTCTTGTGTGTCAAACCACACCCTTTCAAATGGCAAATGGCAAATGGTGTATTTATATAGCGCTTTTATCCAAAGCGCTTTACATAGATTGTGCATTACATTCACACACACATTCACACACCGATGGCGGAGGAAACCATGCAAGTCAACCTGCTCATCGGGAGCAATTAGGGGTTCAATGTCTTGCTCAAGGACACTTCGACACTTACTCTGGGTGAGCCCGGGATCGAACTGGGAACCTTGCGGTTTCCAGTTCACTCTACCCGGCCACTCTACCCCTGAGCCACTGCCGCCCTTTTCATTCATTGCTAAAGGAGGAAGTAGCATAATCTCTTCTCTGCCACTCAAGCAGGAGTGATTCCCCGTTAGGGAATATGAGCCACAACTTGTTATGGAAACACTGCAACATCCGTGCCTTTCAATGGGCATGTCGGAGATAGGGTGTCCCCACACCTGCCCCGCATTCTACGGGCAGTCCCGAAAAATTAACGTTAGTGCTGCGCCCCGCATGAACAGAACTACTGTATGTCCCACATTTCTGTGATCATGATTAGAGAGAGCGACCCATGTCAAATGAACCCATTAAAAACCAGGAAAGCATCCGTGCCGTTTTAGTTTTTTTTGCGTTGGCTATTCAAAAATAGCAGATACACAAGCTCACAGTGCGTCACTTCGTGCCTCGCTGCAAGCTTGTGCATCTGCTATTTTTGAACATCAGCGGGCATTTGTAGAATCGTGCCTCAGGTCTTAATGGGTTAATGTACAGGTGTGGCAAGGGTGTGCTGAAGCTCTTCATAATGAGCAGCAGCAAACTGGACACGGGCCAGCTTTATGATGACTTTTCTTCTGTTCTTTTGCCACGGGTGAGAGAGAGATGAGATTTCCTGTCCCAACATAATGAACAGCACTGTTATGTCAGTGTCTGTGTAGTCTAGCGTGGCCAGACTGTGGCCAGACTGTTGACCTTCCACAATTTTCAAATGCTTCCATACAGACTTCCATACAGTCTGGAGCACGGAAGCTCTGATCATGAGTAAGGGGGAAAGCGGAAGCCCCGCCTCCCCTCCTCCTTACAGTCGCGTACATTTTACATAAATCAAAATCATCTAAGCATATTGATTGATTGATTGATGTAGTTTATTTAGTAAGACATGAGATTAGTACATGACAGTACATAACAGTACATGGAAGTACAAATTCACAATACAAGGTCTACTAAACTGGAACTCTCATTAAGCACTAAGCTTGTTTAAGATGAGAACCCCATGCACACAAATCATGATGAAATATAAGAGGCAGACAGATATACACACTACTATACAGAATGTCATACAATCAGCTTTCAGGTTACTGGTATGAAGAGAGAAAAAATCACACCCTGTGTGAAGTGGGCGGTGTCTTGCTAGCTAATCACAATACTGAATGGAGTCAACCAATCATGTACAAAAAATAAATATATTTATTGAAACACTCTTTATGATGGAAGAAACCATAACTTAAAAAAAACAAATTTATGTTTTTTTTAAAGTTATGGTTTCTTATATAGGGCTATGCACATGTGTCATGTGACACTGGCCAATCACAGTCCTGAATAGACTGTGATTGGCCAATCACGGTGCAGGTTTAGGCGGGGTACATTTTTGTACATTTTTGGCCAATCACAGCGCAGGATTTGTTGTACAAATATCCAAACCTCACTTATAGGGGCGGTTTCACCGCCCAAAACAAATATATATATATATACAAAAGAGGAAAATGAAGGAGGGGTAGGGGGGGGTAGGTTAAGACTTAGACAGGGGCCATTTTCGAATTGCAGCCTCCTGAAGGTGTATCTTTATTCTTTAGGGCAGTTTTGAAAGTGAGTAGGGTTTTACACTCCTTTACTCCTTTTGGTAGGGCATTCCACATTTTTGATGAATAGCATGAGAACGAGTTCATTCCCTTAGTTGAGCCAAATCTGGGTTGAACATGATTTGTGGAGCTGCCTCTGGTGTTATGATCATGGACTTCATTAACATTTTGGAAGTATTTTGACAAATACAGGGGGATCCCAATGTTGTGGTGTATCTTGAAGACCAGGCCCATAGCAAGTTGCTGTACTCTGTCCTCAACATATATATATATAACATTTATAGCTTGCTGCTTAGCAGAAATGGAATTTAAAAAATAAAACGTGAAGATGTTTTCGTGAACGGAAATGACGTACGGATGCCGGCTTCCGTTACTCGGATTTCGGGAGGAGTAGTTCCAGACTCTACATAGCAGTGGTTGTCAACCAGTGTTACAAGGGGCTTCCAGGTGGTCCCCTGCTAAATGATAGGAGAGTTGGTAACCAAATGGACGCTTATCACTTTAACTCTTGAGAGCGTAAGATGAAACCAAATGGATCCGTTACAAGAATCTACACAATTAGAGAATGTAGAAGAATTCTTATTTTGATCAACGTTTGCCTGTTATCTCTCCTATGGTATTAACTCGTCTTATCCAACGATAACAAAATATTCAAAGTCTTGGGTTTGAGAGGCTAAATCTCAATCAAACGGCGGTCCGTGGCTCAAATGCCGAATAAATAATGGACCTTGATATGAAAAAGGGTTGAAAACCACTGCTATATAGCATTCGGAGGTTGTGGAATAGTTGTCTGGCAATGCGAGACTAGTGTCTGTTTATCTTAGTCTCTGGACACTGTACAGTGCACACTATCCAGAGGTTAAGATACTCAGACAATCCCATAACAGGCCTGCAAATGTAAGCTATTCATCAGTTTCTTGTGGGTCTATTTCTTTACAAAAGCATTTACAAAAGCTGTGTTTCCTTAATACACAAATATTGCATCCGGGTCTAAGTGAGTTCAAGCTTATTGTGTTGTGTTTTTCATCTCTGTGTGTCTGACAGTGGTAGTTCCAGTGGTTTATTGGGGTTTAATATGTCATGTTGGAATGGATGCCGTTCAGAAGCCCATTCCAAACACTATAAAAGAGACTAGAGGTTTGCGTCTATGTGGATGAATACATTATTTAGGGGACCTGTAGAAAGAAGAGTGCTGTGTGATGTAGGGTTGGCCAAGCTGCTGTAACAAATTCTCCAGCATGATGGCAAGTATTGGTAAATAATTGTTTTCTTTTTGTGGAAGGGAGTGAGAGAGACTGATATGGTGAGTTTATGCAAAGTCTCCAGTGATGGATGAACCATTAATAATCCTATGTAGCGTCCGTCTTTATAAACACTTTAACCCTGGGGTCCCTATTTTGGGTACATCATTATAGGCAAACAAAAATGGTAAAAATAGAAGATCTAAAAGCTCACAATGCAATGCACGCAACGTGTTGTGAGCTTGTATAGATAGGCTATTTTTGAAATAGGGCTTAAGTGCCTACAGTATTGTTTTGCTACACAGTTGCTTTGGTACACGAATAATAGATTAAGAGGATGCAAATCGAACTACCTAACTTTTCTTTACAATACTTTTGTGCTGTCTTTCTGTCTTTCTTTTTCTCTCTCTCTCTCTCTCTCTCTCTCTCACACACACACACACACACACTTTGTGTATCAGTGAATTCACAGTCCCTGTGCAACTCAGCTCAGCTCAGCGTATTGAAGCAGACACCAGACCAGCACTTTCTTTTCAATGTTGGATGGAAGCTCGAGCAAATCCACCTGCCAATTTAACACCCATAGACCATGTACTGTACACACACACACACATGTACACACATGTGTGCGTGCGCGCAAACGCACACACACACACACACACACACACACACACACACACACACACACACACACACACACACACACACACACACACACACACACACGTGCACACTCTCTCCTTTTCTCTTCATCCTTGCTGTCACTCCTTCTCCCTCTCTTCATGTGTCCTCTCCTGTCTGTCACCCCTCTCTCCATCTCTTTCTCTCTCTCTCTCTCTCTCTCTCTCGCTCTCCCTCTCTCTCTCTCGCTCTCCCTCTATTATCTCCAGATAAAGCTGCCAGTGAGGCGTTGCAGATTTCATTTAAATGTGTAAATTCTAATTAGGATTAGCTTGTTTCTCCTGCCATCACTGATGGGGTTTTAGCAGCTAGCGAGCCTGCTGGAACCACTGACGGATACACTGATGAGGCCTGGATTAGCTCCATTCAAGAGTGTGTGTGTGTGTGTGTGTGTGTGTGTGTACGTGTTTGTTTGTCTGTGCATAATAATGTGTGTATCTTTCTGTGTGGTTTCCTACTATATACATAATATGTGTAGCCATACAATGGAGAACCCAATTAGCATATTTTCTCCACAAAGGAATGGTCTAGTATGAACGTACCATTTTGTGTGTGTGTGTGTGTGTGTGTGTTTGTGTGAGAGGGACAGACCAACAGCTGGCGAGTGTTGACATCCAAGTCCCCTTGGAGTGTGATAGGAAGGTGTGTGTTTGGTGCATGTGAAGTGGTGCTGATGATGGGCAACTGAATAGCCCAGCTGTAGAGAAAGCGCAGGATGAGAGGTGAAAGGAAAGGAGGTGCCATTCAGACTGAGGGACGCACAACACAGAGAGAGAGAACCCTGTTTGGAGAAAAGAACATTGCATGGATGACAGACAGACAGACAGACAGACAGCAACAGAGAGAGAATCGGTAAAAAGGAGAAATAGGAAATAGGAGTGGAGCGGTTTGTGTCGTCTCGCGATGCGTTGTGAGGCTATTTCCCGCGAGCAACTAAGTATATTAAAGTCATGGTCACCAGTTTAGTGTCACTTTAGGGACTTTGGTCGGGTTCGAAAATAAATGTCAGCAAGACATTTGCATTGTTTCATTTGATCAGATGTTAGCCATTCAAGATATTAGTAGCTTACTGACGATTATACCAACAAGCGGTTTTGCCAGTACACGGAAGAGGATTAAATCCCCTGCTGTGAAAACAATAAACCATTTGGTTTATTGTGGGATAATTATCAGTGGTTCTTTATGAGAGAGTCGATTTGAACGGGTCAAATACCACTTTGACATCCTTTCCAGTTTACAGAAATGATGGCAGTATTTTTATGTGTTGTACAGCCATACTGTAGGTACTGGGGACAGCTGGATCAGCCAGAGACAAAAGAGGGCTGACAGCCTCTGAGTGGAACCACATCTGGCCTCGTCTTCAATAATGGAAGTCCTCTCTTTCTGTCTCTCTCTTTGTGACTCTCTGCATGCTCTTCCGTGCCACTGCCATGTGAAAGAGACATTTTCTTATCCTGCTCTATGCCACAGTGCTTTGACTGAGTGTTTAACCACGTTGACCCTGGCATCCCTATTTCTGGGCATGTCATCATAGGTGGAAATGTTCCAAAATAGCCAAAATTGACGATCACGATGGCGACACGCTGTAAGGCTATTTTGACCGTGTGACAACAGCGTACGATGAAGTTTGAAATAGGGTTAATTGGTCTTATCATACTTAACGTCTGTTTCCAGGGCTGTAACTCTTGACCTTTCTTAATTAACAACCTGCCTCCTCGTTTCATGTGTCGTCATTAAGTGAAGACAAACATCTGAATAACACGGCTTAAAGAGCAAAGGTTGTAAAGAAGACATGGTTTTGTTGAATATTTTCCTTCACAAAGTGTTGAAAAGTAACAGTGAAAACTTTGGTTATCCCTCTGAGTTTGATCATTTGGTTTATTACCCAGATAAGACCCAGACCCAGTCTACCCGCACTTAAAATGTAAGCCAACAGTCCAACTCTGTACGTTTTACTCTATGTCAAGTTAAATTATGGAACTCCCATTTCCTTTTCCTTAGAATTGTGCAATAATATACTCGGGATTACTCGCATTCATGCACACACACACGCGCTCGCGCACGAACACGCACACACACGCACGCACACGCACACCCTGCTTAATGAATGTGGGCAATTATTCTCAACGACCACTGTTGGCGTGGGTGCAGACGTTGAATTATATTCTCTCATTTAGAAGATTAAAAGCTTACCTAAATGGATGTCATATACCTCTCCAAGACACACACACACACACACACACACACACACACACACACACACACACACACACACACACACACACACACACACACACACACACACACACACACACACACACACACACACACACACACACACACACACACACACACACACACAGCACACACACACGGCACTCACGCCACCAACTCCCTCTTCTCTTGGCCACTAATGGTGGTAGGTGGAGTTAATGTGTCAGTGTGTGGCCCTGGTGAATCCTAATGGTACTGTGTGCGCATTCATACCCAAACACACATTTATGGTCTCTCTGCGTTGCCCCTAATACACACACACACACACACACACACACACACACACACACACACACACACACACACACACACACACACACACACACACACACACACACACACACAGGCGTGGGGCGGGCCGAGAGGCACTTACAGGCACACTCACGTATCAGAAAGTCCTGTCCCATTGGGAAGGTCCCACCATTAGACAGGCTGTCAGGTTAGCCGTTAAGCATTATCAGGGGATTCATTAGCGTCACCATGCACGAATTGCATGTCTTCAGAGAGGCTTTCACTGCTACAGCCGTGGGACAATTAGCTCATTCACTTAGAGTGAGATTTTACGTTGCAGCTTAACCACATGAACCCTAGCGTATTCTGGGTATGTTAGGCAAACATTTGGACTGAACATTCGCTGAAAATAGCGGCTTGTAGATCAGCTATTTTCAACAAAGATATTTGGTGTAGAGGGATTTGGGGGCTGAGGATAGAACCCTGGGCGACTCCGATTAACGAAGTATTTAGGGTTTAAGTGGTTTTTCAAGTACCATTTCATTTCCCAGCACCCAGCCTTACACAATGGTCTAACTTTATTAGCATTCTTCCTCTAGATGCTGTTGATGGATTCACTTGATGGATTCACTCTGCCCCATAGCCTGAATTAGCACATTCTCGTATAATTTTATTATTTTCTGTCCAATGCTCTGTAAACAGCCACCTAATGTTGTAATATTCATACATCTCTGATAATCAGGAGGGGATCGTTGAGTGCATTAATGTTGAATTGTTTTTATCTAAGGGCACTTGAGCATTAGCATGCAAAATCCTGAGTTTCTGATGGACCCCTATGTGTCCATTTTTACACTTTGTGTTAAATGAACACAGGATTATTATTTTTTGTTATCAATTATATTTATTCAATTATTTTTATACAAACACAATACAACAAGACATATATATAAATATACGACAAAATCAGACAATACAATCACTCAAATAAAAATAAATAAATAAAGACATACAATACAATACATACATAAAATAAGGGCACTTAATCTGGTATCACCATCGAGTCCTCATGGCCACAAGACCAAACATCTGCAGAGAGTAAAATTATCCAGCTCCAGACTCATCCGTTAGATGAGATGGATCATTGTCCTTGACATAGGCCTACTGAATCATTCGTCCCAATATGTTTTTAAACAACTCTTGTTTATCTTTTAGAGTGTATGTAATTTCAAAGGAAGGCACACAGTTAACTCCTTAAACCACTGAGTGATGCTTGGTTTGCCCATCTTTTTCCATGATAAAGCGATAGTCCTTTTTGCTTGTAAAACATAGGTCTAAACATATTTGTTCTCCACACTTTATTTTGTGGCCAGCTGGATAAAGACCTAATAGGAAAAGTTTTGGGTCCAGCTCAACATTTATTAATAAACTCTTCTGTAGCTTCCTCCTAACCTCCCCCCAGAACTCCTTCACTCTTGGGCATGACCAAAACAATGGAACAGTGTACCTTTATCATCTCCACATGCATCTGATACTAGCATCTGGAATATCAGCATTGAATTTATTTCGTTTCTCTGGTGTGATATACACCCTCATCAGCCAATTATATTGCAGTAATTTTAAGTATTACCCGTCTGGGTTTGAGCCTCCTCACAGGCTGTGCTCCACTGTTCCATTGTTAGTTCCCCTTGTAAATCACAATTCCAGGCATTGAATCTAGATTCTGAAGACTCAGGAGAGAATTCTACTGAGAGAGTATAAAATCCAGATATGATGCCTTCCCTTTCACAGGGATTCTTGTTGAGAGCTTTCTCCCATACTTACAGAGAAGGGATTAACAAAGAGTGATCCTGATTAGCCCCAATAAAGTTCCTGAGTTGTAGATTTAACACAGGATTTTAAAGTAAATACCAGAGCTACGGGGATGTACAACTGCACACAATAGAAAGTTAATCAAATACCTTAATCTTCCTTGAAGGCTGTACATACGGTATACAGTATACTGTTTTGGTAGTCATATGTTTATGGGGCAGTGCTTGGGTTCTGATTCACTTTGAGGACTCTATACTATACGGTTGGTAATTCACTTGAGCTGATATATTTGCACAATGAGCAGTATGTCTTCACTGTCTGCTTATACACTGTAGTTTGAATTGTGAACACTCAACTCCTGTTAGCTCTTCCAAGGGTTATTTTAGTTGATTTAAGCTTGTTTTAAGCTCTGCAAAAACACGCACACACACACACACACACACACACACACACACACACACACACACACACACACACACACACACACACACACACACACACACACACACACACACACACACACACCTTCATTATCTGACACTATCCCAAATAGAAAAATACAGAGATTTACTTGAGCCATGCTGTACTAGCTCAGCGTCAGAGAAAAAATGATTTGTTGCCATGCCTTCCCTGAGAACAAAATGTAAACACAATCCACTCTTCATCTAGCTAATGAGTTATTGGTGGGATCAATTTCTCAGAGCAGGGTTTCCAACCCAAGGCTGAAAGGGTCAATAGACCTCATTAGGAGATGCGTCGATTATACATCCTAGCGTGTGTGTGTGTGTGTGTGTGTGTGTGTGTGTGTGTGTGTGTGTGTGTGTGTGTGTGTGTGTGTGTGTGTGTGTGTGTGTGTGTGTGTGTGTGTGTGTGTGTGTGTGTGTGTGTGTGTGTGTGTGTGTGTGTGTGTGTGTGTGTGTGTTTGCAAATGGGTCATTCCAGAATTGCGGGTACATTTCGAATTTAGAAAGAAAACTAAAATGGACAGGCTCTAGAAGAATTTAAGTGAACAAGGTTTTGGCCGGACTTTACTTTAGATTTTATTACGTTTTCAATCGCTTGGTTAAAGTCTCTTTTAAATTATCATGATATGCTTTTATTAAATTATGGTCCTATTAATTTTAAAATGATAAAGTAGGGTGTGCTTCTAGGGCTTCTACTGATTCTACCAAGTGAAGACCCGCCCCCGCTGCGGTTGCAGTCAATAGCAGTCGTTTCCGGTTTCTTTTTCGGGACCGGAAGTTCAAAGATGGTGGATTTGAATTAGCAGAAAAAGTGGCTTCAAAACGGGTCTATAGAAACCAATGGGGCTCCCTTCGTCCATATTTTTTACAGTCTATGGTTTTAGCCCATTCATTGGATTTACTTGTCATCAGACGTCTCAGTAGATGAGATCTCTGATTGTCCGGTTCTGGGTTAGGCATTCATCTGTTAGGTTTAAGGTTAAGATAAGTGGATATCTGAATGTTACTCGCCCAAAGTTTGCAAACCCAACGTGTGTGTGTGTGCCCGCGCATGCGTGCACAATCTGCATATCTCTGCTGTCCGGCAGGAACCAGCTAACTCCAAAGTGTTCATTTTTCAGGAAATGAAAAAAAGTGGAGTTACAGTAGGAGGTTTTGTTCATCATTGATAAGAACAGCTGAATGGGCCTCCAAGCTCACAATGAGGTTGGAGGTCAAAAGGGGGTGGAGCCTGGAGTCAGCTAAACCAGCTAACTCTGGTGGACTTCGCTGGTTTAGCAGAACATTTGAGGATCCAATGGAGTTAGCAGGTTTTGTCAGAAGCGCTTTTTAATGCTTTTCATTGGTTCAATATTCTTTTTACCAACACACAGACGTAAAGGGTGTTCAATGGCCCTGATTTATGGGAAAAAAATGCAAAAGCGTCAAAATGGAGGTAGCTGGTTTCTGTAGGGCAGCAACGATATGTGAGTGTGTTTATCCTTGCCTTGGTCTGCAAGTGTTACGGTACAATATGTGCCAGCTGTTTTATACCTGCACCTCCTAAACCTGCTAGTCTGTTTGTCCTCCAGTGTCAGTGTTCTGTCTGTGTTGTTCCTCTGTGTTGTTTCATAACCCGCTGTCTTTGTTGTCAGAATGCGTGCTCATCAGTATTCAGGGAGACGGATAATGAACGCTCGCCTCATCTCCGGCTGTAATTGGCTCTGCTGGAGCGGGAGGTCGCGTACATCGCCATGTTAATTGCATGTTTTTAACTGGGCTTAAACATGCTATTACGATACGGCCGCTGTGGGCGGTACATATCACAATGTACGCACACTACGCTTGCATTCGGCAATTACACCAGCGCACGCAGAGACGCAGTCGCAGACCTATTCACATGCATGCGCGTGTGCATCTAACTAACACACACGCACACACACACACACACACACACACACACACACACACACACACACACACACACACACAGACAGAGTTCCTCTTTCTCACTGGCTTTGTTTCGCTTACCCTTCTACTTCTACACAGGCACTCACCAATCCATTACTTCTCATGTTACTTCAAGTCTAATGGCCTCTTGCTTTGGGGAAATGGAAATGGTGCAGTTCAATATGAACGGCTCTGTCTTTGAACTGAATGTGTTTACTTCTGTTGGCTCTTGGTGTGTGTGTGTGTGTGTGTGTGTGCGCCTCTTGCACTAAATGTGTTTACGTCTGTTGGCTGAGGCTCTTGGTGTGAATGTTGTAGTATTGGCCGTCTGTCTGTGTGTGTGTGTGTGAGAGAAGTGTATGTCAATTAAAGATGGTTGGCAGCCCACAGTGTCCTTGGTCACCCTGTCCAACTGCTGTGTGTCACACAGAGAGAGACCCAAAGAGCTGAGAAGAATGCACAGACCCAAAGAGACAGAAAAAGAGCGAGAGAGAGAGAGTAAAATATACACAGTTACGGTATACCTTTAGTAGTACTTAATATCAGTGTTGTCTACTGAATGGTACATATTTAGTTGACTGGGGTACCCCAGGGCTCTATACTTGGTGTGCTACTTTTTCCCCTCTACACCACATAGGGACGCTACGGTTGATGTGCTTATAGAATCGGAATCAACTTTATTGTCACGTGAATGGTTTACACTAGTATAAAGAAGTGGGTGAAATAGTTTTTTGAGTGAGCGCCATCCTTTTGTTGTTTTCCAGAAACTGAGAAGAAGAAAAAGGAAGGGGGGTGGAGAGGGAGAGCAGGGAGAAAGAATTTCTAACATTATTAAGCATGTCAATAGCGCATAGCATAAGACCAGCAGATACAGTATGTACAAGAGGTTAAGCATAAGGTACAAAAGTGGTAACACATTGGTGCTGTAGGTCCACATAGCGGCAGGGTGCAATCTTATAGGTAATGTTCTTACCTCTCCTTGATTAAGTGTGTGTGTGTGTTTGTGTGTGTGTGTGCTTGCGTGCGTGCACGCTACAGTCGCTTCTCCTGATGTTTCTTCCTGTCTAGATCTGTCCGTCTCATCTGTCCTATCTCCTGTCAGCTTGGTTTGGTGTTCCCCAGGAGCTGTCACAGTGTGTGCCCATTCTTCACATGACCACACTTCATCATATTGTGCATGCGTGCACACATGTCACATCAGTTTGCATGTGCCTGGCTTGCTGGCACTGCCTTTCCCCTATCCTGTCAGTCACTTCCCTGGCACAGCATTGTAGGGGGGGGGGGGGGGGGTCCAGGGCCGCGGTGGGCGCAGAGGGCATGGCACACAGCCACCAGCTTGCTGGATCCATGAGGGGCAATGGGACTGTCAATAGCACACACACACACACACATGCATACATTATCATTTAAATTCACTCTTCCTTATGCTAAGTTGCTAACAGACATTTACTACCACGGGGGATTTCAATCTTACGTTCCTCTGGCTAAGTCAAAACACACAAGCCAGGGAAACCTTGATGTGCATGTATGTTTATATATATATATGCAGTCAACAGCACTCGCACACTCGCACTCACATACACACACCACCCATCCTTTGAACACCCAACATTCTATAGATAAACCTACTGTTCAATAACGAGGCACATTCTGGCTCCCCCCCCATGTTTAGACTGGGCTGTTAGCTTTTATCTTGCATCTCCCCTGCCTCTGCTCTCCACTCATTTTCCTCTCTCTCTCTCTCTCTCTCTCTCTCTCTCTCTCTCTCTCTCTCTCTCTCTCTCTCTCTCTCTCTCTCTCTCTCTCTCTGTCCATCTCTCTAATTACATTACAACCTCCTCTCCTCTCTCTCTCTGTCTGTGTGTTTGACTCTCTCTCTCTCTCTCTCTGCCATGCTGGCTAGTTATAGAGCCTAATATTGATGCCTGTGTTCCATCGGGCAGATTGCGTTTGGCTGTGTGTGTTGTGTGGCTCCCATCCAAACTGTCACTGTGGGTAATTTCATCACTGGGCTCGCTTGCTGCTTTTATATGACGGGAACACAGGACTGGGCTGTGTGTGTGTGGTGGTGGAGGGGTCTTATTAGCTATTTCTCGTGGTTTATTTCTGTGGAGTGGGGACGGGGTGAACATCACCCTGAGGGGTAAAGAGGGGGGAGGGGGGGGGAGGGGGGTCAGCTGCAACAAATGTACACGTAAAAAAACCCATAATGCAATAAAGTGTAGCGGAGTGGGGGATGCTAGCAGCATTATTTCACATTACAGGGCTGCTGTGAGAGGTCTGTGGCTGGATGGATTGGAGCATAAAAGATGTACTTAAACCCACTGTCTGTCTGTCTCTTTCTTTCTCTATCTCTCTCTCTCTCATTTTTTCTCTCTCTCTCCCTCTCTAGCTTTCTCTCTCTCTCTCTCTCTCTAGCTTGCTTAAAGGAGTAGTTCACCCAAAGAATTACGTATTTTCTATCAATTACACACCCCATGAAGCCTTGAATCCATGGAGATTTTTGAGCCAATAATTTGATGCCCGGGAGACTCAGTAGGAGACTCTTTAAGTCTCCTACCGGAGACTCAGCCGGTCATCAAATTATTGGCTAAGGAATGCGACAGTTTGGGGTGAACTACTCCTTTAAATCCCTCTCAGTTAAGCCTCTCTTGCCTCCTCACTACCACTGCTATTGTACGGGTGTAAAGAGAGGGGAGAGGGGGAGCAAGGGAGAGGAGGTGGGCTCTTTTTCTGATCCAGGCCCAACTCATTTCCTGTCCCAGTGGGACTGTGCAGCATCTTGTTTATAGGGCTAATAGGATCACTGTTCTCTCTGCTATCTGTCCAGCCTGAGTGACAGGGACTCACACACTCGTGTGCACACATGCACAAAGTCAATCATGTCTGTCCATTCCCATCTGATTACATTCATCTAGATGTGTTGCAGGGGTCCTGACTGTCAATTGACCAGAGCTTGAATACTGTTACTAAACATGCACGCACGCACGCACGCACACACACACACACACACCCCCACACACACACACACACACACACACACACACACACACACACACACACACACACACACACACACACACACACACACACACACACACACACACACACACACACACACACACACACACACACTGAAACTCACACCATTATGCTGCAGACCTTAGCAATACAGTCGCTTTAAGCCACTTGCCCTGTACCAACTAACTCCATTATGTCCATTAGCTTATCTTTAAAGAGCAAATGAGACAGAGAGATGTTGAGATGAGAGAGAGAAAGAGAGAGAGAGAGAGCCTATCTGACTGACACAGCCATATTTCGAGAGAGAGACACAGACAGACAGAGTGTGTGTATGCTAAGTGTTTGTTTGTGTGTGTGTGTGTGCGCACGCGTGAGATGTAGTGGAGTAAAAGTACTGAAAACTGGAAATACTCAAGTAAAGTAATACCTCAACATTGTACTTAAGTACATTACTTGAGTAAATGTACTTAGTTACTTTACATAACTGGTCGTTAGATGTATCTATCTCGTTCTCTTGTCACTTGTAGTATGATTCATGCTTTCTAGGGACCTACAGTATGTTGTGTTTTTCTGTTTTGAATTGATGAAATGAAATGCATTTGCAGAATGTTGCACTCAAAACAAAACAGATAATACTGTGGAACTGTGAGGGTTTCATGATATATATAATATTCAGTTAGGAAGCAAACAGAGTTTTTGTTGAATGTTTGCTGTGAATGGAATTATAGCACCATGGCAATTCAGGTGTGTGTGTGTGTGTGTGTGTGTGTGTGTGTGTGTGTGTGTGTGTGTGTGTATGTGTGTATGTGTGTATGTATGTATGTATGTATGTATGTATGTATGTACGTACGTACGTACGTGATGACGCTTGATGGAGCACTTCTAATAGAACAACCACAGCTGGTTTTGTAGCACTAAAGCTGACCATTATCAATAATGGTGTTTTTCTAACGGCTATTAATGTACATTGGCAAGCAGGTAACCCAGGCCTACCATGTCACGTAACCTGATATACATGCACACACACCCTCAGATGGTAGGGTTACAGATGTTTATTCTCTGCAGTTTGCAGTTAAGACGGCAATATCAAAACCAATCTCATTTACTGGATAATCGCGCAGACGTTGGTCAAATCTGGTCCACACTGGAACTATTAAGTTTGTCTTACTGACGGGCTTAATATTAGATTAGTTTTCCGCTCTTTATCCGCTCTGTTATGTTGACATGATGTTTGTGGCATTAGTCTGTTTTCCACTTGAACATTTGTTAACTTTTTGTTGACTTTAACACCCAGGCTTATTTGACTTATATTGACATTGTATGCCCATGCCCATTGGCGTTATGGCAGCAACCCATTCTGTGCCGTTACTCCTACAGCAGGTTTTAATCAACCAAGCTTGAACTGTGTGGACGCTGTAGACTACAGAGTGCCGTATCATACTGAGACTGCTCTGCCCCCTTGTGGTTGATTGGAACCTGCAGCTGGGCAGCCTCCAGTCATAGACACAAAGCCACTGAACTGAGTGTTTCATTATGGCCCTGTGCAATTGTCAATTTACTACTCCTAGACAGGGTTTTTATTGGGTATTGTAAATACCAATGAGGAAACAAAAAAAATAGTATTGTTGAACAGACATGACACGTATTTTGCCATCAGAGGATGGAACACTTTGTGCTTTAGACCAGTCAAGCCTGTCTAGCCCTATGCTCTTTTCCCCAGTACACAGCGTTAATTTTATTCTGAGAGTGTATAAATGACAGAAATGAAGGGTCAATTAGGTTACATTTAACACTCTTGGGAAATTAACATTGATGTTTTTACTGTGTGTAGGCTCTCTTCACTTTATGTGAAAGTGTAGTGAGCACGATAAGCAATTACATGTGTGAGTTAAGACTTAAAACACTTTCCTCCCAAATACTGAACCACACTTTCACTTTCACTGTCAGAAATGATACGACAACTTGTGTAAGAGTTGTTCATACACATTGTGTCACAGTGACATCTGATGGTCATGGGTGGGATTGCAAGCATTTTCCCCCCCTTGACAGGACATCTTGTTCTTGCACTCAAAGAGTCCCTGAGTTCAGAATTATAGTAGACTGTATGGCAGAACCAAGGTGAACTGAATCAATGTTTAATTATCCTGACAAAGCAATGTTCCAGATACTAATTTTTTTCTCTCTCTCTCTCTCTCTCTCTCTCCCCCTCTCTGTCTTTCATTTCAGAAGGAGCTGAGCCTTCCGAGGAGGGGCAGTTTGTAAGTACCCATCATTCCTCTCTCTCCTTGTCTCATGATGTGGAACACCAGCTGTGTTTCTGGCTGTATTTTTCCATCTCGAAATGGAACAGAGGCCTTGAAGGAGTGCTGCAATGAACCACACGTACTGCTAGGTTTACATGTCTGCACTGTGTGTACACATTCAGCGGACTCCACGAACAGTATGTGAGGATGAGATGGTGACAGGGGATTGAAAGACAATTCAGTACACTGTTCTGCCAACATGTTTAACTCAGACCTACAGAGGCATGCAAGGTTATTTGTATAGCACATTTCAACAACAAGGCAATTCTAAGTGCACAAAACCTTAAAAGCATTAAGACAGAGTGCAAAATAAATACATTTAACTGCTCATTTAAATGCAGTAAAAAAATAAAATAAGAGTAGAATAGAAAAATAAAATGAGACAGATACAATACAGGAATAAAGTGAAATGAATCAAAATCCTCAGTAAAGGGTAGCAGCAAACAAAAACATATTCAGCTCTGATTTAAAATTACTGTTTTCTGTTTTGCTGATTCCCAAATTTTCAGCACACTAGTTTGTAGTCACTGTCACGCCAGTGGCGCCACACTCCTCACCACATTAGTTGTAGTCCCCGTCACTTTTCACGCGGGTCTACAAGCTCACAACGTGTCATGTGTTGTACGTATGACAGTTGGTAATGCTCACGACATGTTGTGATGTGGGAGGGTGTGTAGACACACTGTAGACAACCATGTGTCTCCTCTGATGCACCCCAGCCACTTCTTTCCAGCTGACAGTGAGGAGATTCACAGGAGGGGCGTAGCACATGCAGAGGAACACATTGTGTGACCCAGTTCCTCTCCCTGCTGAACAGGTGCCTCAACCAACCTGTATGAGTCACTAGTGCAGAAACAGATCACCCTCCCCTCTCGGCTTCCCACCCTTGAACACGGCAATTGTGTTTGTTGGAGCGCTCGGCCAAGCCGGCTGTACTGCAGAGGATTCAAACCCCTAGTCTCCGCGGCGGTGGGCAGGAAATTTACCGCTGCGCCCACCAGACCTGTGGTTTTCTAGGTGTTTATTCCAGATAATTGGTGCATAAAAACTGAACGCTGTTCCTCCATGTTATATAGCATTTTTTTCAATGCTTTATTAACCGACTGTAGTATTTTGAAATCAGTTGTTCAGCAGACAGACAAACAGTCTGAAGAGAAATAGAAGCTTCCAAGATATCTAAAGTATCAAATAACGGCGTGGCCTCCCTCTGTTGCTAACTTGCTATGGATAGCGAGTTACTAGGTGTGCAGTTCAGTGGAGTGCATATCCCCACCAGGGAATCTCACGTCATCCAATGTGATGTCATATTGATGTTCAAATATAGAGTTCCATACACACACACAGACACACGTTAAAACCTGGGAGTTTACCAGTACAATCACAGTCTTCAGTCACACTGCTGGCCACTGAGCAGCTGCACTGGAGCAGTTGGGGGTTCGGTGCCTTGCTCGAGGGCATTTCAGTGGTGTTGGGGGAGGGGTGAGTGGTGGCCATTCATTTCCCCAGACAGATTTTTCCTGTCGTCCGCGGAATTGAACCGGGAACCTTCCGGCGACAAGCAAGCTCCCTTAACCTTTAGGCCACCACTGTCCCCTTAGTTCTTAGGCAAGGACACCGACCGACATACTTGAAAATAGAGGACATATGGACAAGTGCTCACCCATTAAGGCACCACGCTGTGAAAAAGTTTTCACTTGAGACCATGTTCATAAACCTGTCAGTGGAGAGTGTATAAAAACAGACAAAACTGTGTGTGTGTGTGCCTTAACCGGCTAGTGACCCCCCCCCTCCCCCCTCCTCTAACCTCATCTTTCTGTCTTCCCTACACACTGTGACTAAAATAAACAATATCTGCCTAAAAATAATAATAATAGTTAATAACGAAAACACGGTTGAAGATGCATGATAGAACACAGATCTTAAAGGTCTCCCCCAGTACGACCTGTACTGTGCTAGCACATTATGTCACATGCCAGTTTGTCACCTCTGCCCAGGGATATTTCACCTTGGGTCACGCTTGAGTGACACTGGCACCTGTCTGGGCTCAGACACACACACGTACGCACACAGCAGTACAAAATATATGTGTTTGACTTATTGTGTACAGTGTTCATCGTCAGCACCATCACATCTTTTTACAGGATGTATCGGTGAATAAATCCTGAGCCTCTGAAAGGGCTTATTCACAACAGCTGGCAGCAACGTGGATGAATGATGTAAGGCCGTCTGTCATGATGACCAACAGGATTTTAACATCATATACATACAGTACAGTACTGTATGTCACAGCCAGCAGTGGTACAGTCAGTGTATACATAACTCTTGTCCCAAACACCAGTCCTTCTCAAGGTATTGAGAGTGCTCTCTGACGGGGTTAAAGGCTAAAGGACAAAGTTGAAAGGTCTTTTAGTTTGTTTGTGTGTCCGTGTCCCAGAACAGCTGAGTATCCCTCTGTTGAGGGATGCAAACCTATTTATACCAGTGTGCGCTTTTGTGTGTGTGTGTGTGTGTGTGAGAGACGTGTGTGCGTGAGTGTATAGGTTTTCTGTGTGCCAGCCGGAGGCTTACTTTGATTCACACTGTGCTGAGAATTAAAAAACAAAAACACAAACAGATGACCTCATACTCCCAATAACTCACATTAGGATTATAGGGGTGTTCACCACCAGGTTGCCCGTGACGAGACACTGTCACACATGCAGTGTAACTGGTTAGATAGACATCTGAACTGTGTGTACCGGAGATGTACGGACCTGAGACGTCGTGAGACGTCGTGTTTTCTGCTTTCTGCAGGGGAGCAAGGGATTCACCTCTTTTGACAGAGGTGCGAGGAGCGTTTGTCCACCTGGGCACACGTCTCTGGCTCATCAAACATGGCTGAATGCATTCTAACCAGCCATGTGATTTGTTATATAACCCCTGGGTCTTTGAAGGGTAACACAGAACCTTCCAAAGCCTGTAAGGTTCTGTGTTACCTTCCAGGCAAGGTAACACAGATCTGCTCTATTTTTTGTTTACCAGCCGTGAAGGTACAGTACATCATAATAACCGTGCCATCTATGCGTATCTCATTGGTGGTCATTTGTCCACCATGTTCCCAATCCCATATTATCAGTTTTTAGATTTTGCTGTTTACTCTTTTCACTGTTTTGCAGATGTTTGTACTAAAAAGAAAAGGAAAAAAAAGAAAAGCCATAGCATTATGGTAATAAATCTAGAAAAACACGTTACACGGCATGGCATATACGCTTTATTATTGTAGTCAAAAAGAGCCACTAGTTCTCTCCCCTATCTGTCTCTCCCTCTGTGTTTAAACTCTCTTTCTTATCTATTACTGTACCTTCCCTCTTCGTCTGTTATCCATTACAGCCAAAATGTCACGGGTAAAGAGTTGGACAGTAGCCACCGTCTACCTCAGTAAAACGTTTTTTTCTATTTCTGTCATATCTCATCCCAGCCCTTTGAAGACCCAGAGCTTGCATCAGCTCAGAGCCATAGGGGGTGGGGCTGGTGTGTGAGTGTGTGAGCGTGCATGTATGAGGGTGTTTGTGTGTTTTCTGAATGTGTCACCATTCCTAAATCAATATATGTACAGTTCATATACCGTGTGTGAGAGAGCGTAAAATCATGTTGTGAGTGTCCCAGCTGCGTTGAGTTGCCATGTGTCTCCTGTATTTTGGAGATCATCACATGGAGTTTGATGGCCGTTACAGTCATTGTATACACAGTAATCCCACCAGGACAAATAGTTCCAACTAAGACCATGCATTTGGAAAGCACAGTAAACGGGGCCATTTTTACACTTTAAGGCTGTGTGTGTCCAACGCGTTTTCTTTTCCCCAGCTGAAAACGCAAGGCACTCTTATAAAATACACAAAGTTTAAAGAAATTCAACTCTCTGCAACCAGAAAGCAGCAGACCTGAATGGTTCAGTGCCAGAATAGACTCTTCTAGGTGGTTCGTTGTGGTTAAATAAAACCAATAATGGCCTTGGCTCAGTGTCTCCTTTATAACGTTGATCATGCATGGAGGACACAGTGTGCCCACGTCGGTGTGTAATGAAGTTATTGTGTCCTGCGGCCTGCATCTACGTCAGCTCGGTAATCACTCAAGCTCAACAGAGAACTCTTGTGTGTGTGTGTGTGTGTGTGTGTGTGTGTGTGTGTGTGTGTGTGTTTGTTTGTGTGGGTGCATCAGTGTATATGTCATGTGTAACGCTACCCAAGCTACCAACTCACCCTGTGCCCTCACTGATCCGCTCCATTGTCTGTGAGTTGGCTATCAGGTATGTGAACTGCATTTAGCTGTGATCAGAGGGGCTGCTGGCGTCCCCAGCCTTCCTGGAAAAGAGAATAGAGGGGGATGAAGGATAGTGGGGGACTGAGAGAGAGAGACGACAGCTGAACCTCTTACAGGATCTTGTGATACTGTGTGTGAGAGAGAGAGAGAGAGAGAGATAGAGGTTTGTCTATTACGTCATGCTGGCCATTGACAGTCCTGTTTATGAAGTTGTCAAGAGCAAGGCTCACTCATTATTTCTCCCAATCTCCTCCTCCCTCTCTCCCTCTCCCCTCCCCTCCCTCCTTCTCTCCTCCTCCTACCTCCTCCTGGCTATTGGAGAGGCCGAGTCACAACACCACCAGTTGACAGTGGACAGAGCTGATAACACTTGAGATTTCCAGGAAGCAAGGGGAGAAACTAGGGTGACTTTAACACAGGGATAGAGCTCTGTTACTCAGGACACATGGCTAGGACTTTTTCCTGTTTTTGGGACCTTGCTGAACTGAGGAACTTTTTGACTTGTTGAACTCTGTGCCTGTGGGAGTCCTACTACTTGGAGGCTAACAGTTGGAATATTCATTTGTGTACCAGGGCCCAGGGGATTTCTCTGAAGATTTTTTTTGTCTGTGACTGCGAATCATTCTTCCGTTACTGAGAGGAGGAATCGGGGCAAATGAGCCTTTACAGTAGCAGCTGTTTTCCTCTTGACTTTGAAGCGAATTCAGAATTGAGCTTTGGGATTTTCTGTCTTTGTGTAGCTTTGCCTTGTGGATTATTCAGAAGTGCTAAAAGAGAAAACAGGACGGTGAAAGTTTTATTTTTCGCTGAGCACACTGGCACTCAAGTTGAAATTTGACAGTTGGAATACTTATGCAATACTTATCATCACTTAGTTGATATTCCTTAGCTAACTCTGCATTGTGTGTGTGTGTGAGTGTGTGTGTGTGTGTGTGTGTGTGTGTGTGTGTTTTCTCCAGGCAGTGAGGGTGAGACATTCCCACTCTCTTTTGTGACTCAGCAAGTCCCTGCTTGTCAGTGAGAGAACACTGTACCCTAGATACCTAACATTGCAACGTATGTGTGAGTGAGTGAGCGAGCGAGCGAGCATGCTTTTCGCTAACAGCAGGTCCTGAGGTAACTTATCAAAATTCAGGAATTCTCAAATTGAGTTGAAATGAGTGACACACCTCTGCTGTCTCATATCAACCATTAGCTTAGTGGACATATCTGTGCATGTTTGGTACTCGTGTCCAGAGGCTGAGCGGCCCCATTGGCCGGCCTGGCTTTGATGGACAGGTGAGCCGGCGCATTCCACTGGATCAGTAAAGATTACCCTCCCACCGCACGCCCTGGGAGACAACATGAAGCGAAGGAGAGAGAGAGCAGAGCTTCTTAATCTGCGACTCCAGTAAGAGAGTGTGTGGACGCTGGTCCTACTGTGTGTGTGAGAGAGAGAGAGTTAGTTATAGCCACTTAAAACCCAGAGAATCTATATTGTGGGGAAAAAAACCATAGCAGAAAATAGCCGATCTACAAGCTCACAATGCGTGGAGCTATCCGGTCAACCACTTACAGGGTTTAAGTGGTTAGAGAGACTGAGAGAACGGTTGCTTGTCATTGGGGCTGTAAAACTATTGATTATATTTTAAGTGATTATTCTATTGATTACTACTTCGATTAATCGAATTCTCGAAAAATTACCTACGTATATATCAACCCGATTTTTTTTTAATAATCTTCTTTAATCAATTAAACTGATTAGTCTGATTAACCACTTAAGACCTATTTTGTACTTTGTTGTACAATGGCGTTGCGTAAAAATATGGGCAATCATCCACACAAGCTCACAACGCATCGCATCATGAAACGTTGTGAGCTTGTAGATCGGCTATTTTTGAAAATCGATTACTTTATTAAAACCTTTTATTTTTTTAAATAATCTATTAAATTGATTAATTGGATTAACTGTTGCACCCCTACTACTAGCCATACATGTTCTCATTCACATAAACATGATATTTATTGATAGAGAGTACTTTGTGCGTATTGAGCACTACCCACATCCACAAGGCTATGTGTCCTATCTTCAAAGCCTTCTATTTTTTTAGTTGCCACCAGCTAGTTTAAACCACTCTGTCGGTCAGTCTGTCGATCCAATGTATTTAACCCATTTAGACCGGGAAAGAGTCTTTTTTGATTTCTTTGGCTATTCAAAAATAGCAGATATACAAGCTCATAGTGCGGCACCGAGTGCCGTGCTATGAGCTTGTAGATCTATTATTTTTGAAAAATCGTGAAAATATGTGCAAATCTTTGAATATATATATATTTTTTGAAGCAAACATTCACTCAAATCTTTGCTTCTGCAGATTCTACAAATGTCTTCTAAATCCTAACCGTTCTCTGAAACACTTATGTTGTTGCTACAATATCAGTGGTTCTCAAACTTTTTCATGTCAAGGACCCCCGAATTGGCCGTGGACCCCCATCTCAAAATATTTTGTTCCAGGGACCCCCCTGAAGCAAAGATTTGAGTTACAAATGTTCGACTTTTAAAAGATTTGCACACATTTTCACGATAAAAAAAAAATAGCCAAAAGAAATCTAGAAAATTACAGTTCCCGGATTGAATGGGTTAAGCGCAAACCGAGTGCTGTTTTCAAGTGAACAGCCAATAAAGCATTTAAACTGATCTGTGGAGGGAGAGAGAGAGAGAGAGAGGGATCACGAGCCCTGTGCAGAGGTCAAGCTCATCTTTCACCAACAGGCAGACATCAAGCATTGCACACTCGGAACTCATAACCGAAACACGGAAACAAACTACGCTCAACGGAAAATCGCAGACACAGAGAGAAAGACGAGAAGGAAGTTTCTTCATCAGCTCAGCAAGCTAGAAATACCACGCCACTGGTCTTTCCCCTCCCCTCCCCTCTGTGTCACACATACTATTGACACATAATATATATAATCTCTTTCCCTGATCTGCAATGGGCTGCAAGTTGTTAATAGACGAACATGCATACAGTACAGTACATGTGCACCACACACACACACACACACACACACACACACACACACACACACACACACACACACACACACAGCCCAAAGACCCCCAGCAGCAGGTGGCGTCACCCATTTTGTCCTTCACAGTGGGGAGCCGGTATGTAGAGATTAGCCCCATATGGACCCCTAACCAGCTTGACAAACCCTGGTCTGCCCTGCCAATCCTGTGCTATCTTCAAACATACAGGAATAGGCCCCGGCCCTGGAGTCAGGAACACACTGGGATGCAAGATGCAAGAACACAGTGGGGGCGCGGTTGATTGTGGCACAGATTTGGCCCAACAGCTTAGATTTCGGCGAGCAGCGGAATGCACCGAGCAGTTTTCAGTGTGGCTGCAGCTGTACACACACACACACAGCCGGCAACAAATGAATAATATTATAGAGACTAATCATCAGGGATTTGAATTAGATTGGCTTGCAGTAGCCTCTTGCTACTTCCTTAGCCCCAGACCGGTGCCAAACTGTCTTCCCTTGGCAACAGTGAAATGGAGTGTTTCAGAGATGACAGCCAAGGAAGCTACTACAGCAATTACATTTTTAACCCATTAAGACCGGGAATGCATCTGTGTCATTTTAGATTTTTTTGGCTATAAGCATTATTTTATACTTTGGGCTATTCAAAAATAGCAGATATACAATAGCTATGAGCTTTTAGATCTGCTATTTTTGAATAGCCAAAGAAATCTGAAAAAAAAAGACACAGATTCTGTCCCCGGTCTAAATGGGTTAACGGCCTCAGATGCACTCGGTGTGGTCAGTTTAAGCTTTTATTTATTCGTTTAGTTGTTTACTTATTCAGAAGCTACAGGCTTACTGTCTGGGAATCCGTCACTCATCTCCCACTTCCCTCCACCTGGCTTTAATCTGCTCCTCCATCGGCCCATTTCTTCCGCACCGTGGGACACCTGATTAGCTCTGTGAGGTCGCTCCAAAACTCCCACAATGCAGCTTGGCTGCCCAACTGCACTAACTGTGCCAGGGTGTATATCTGCTATCTGCCTACTGTGAGGGGGACCGAGAGACAGACACACAGTAAACAAACTAGCAGGCAGGAAGACAGACTGACAGACAGACAGACATAGACACACAGTTGAGTGGAAAATGAATTAAATAGGACTTCTCTCAAGATAGCAATTTCCGGGGGGCTATTTTTTCCTTGAGATTTAATGCCCGTATCACAAAACACCCTTAAATTAATATTTTTTTTTCCTATCGATTAGTCACCCCATGGAGACTTGAATTCATGGATTTTTTTTGTTTTTGTCGCATTCCTAAGCCAATAATTTGATGACCAGCGGACCGGTAGGCAGCGGTTCCGGAAGGAGACACAAAGAGTCTCCTTTGTGTCTCCTACCGGAACCGCTGCCGATCATCAAATTATTGGCTTAGGAATTAGTCTCCATGGGGTGACTAATCAATAGGGGAAAAAAACACACACACACACACACACACACTCCTGCCCACACCCAGGCACATATACACCTGTAGTTGCCCTCCCGCCTGCCTGGTTCAGTGGTCCTCTCTCACATCCATCCGCACCCCCCCTTCACCTCCCTCTTCCTCCTCCTCCTCCCCTCCTTTTCGGCAGAATCTGGTCGCCGGCTCAGCTGCGTTGCCACGGCAACAGCAGCCTCCTCCAGCACCTGCTGTCTCCCACCTCCTTTCATCCCTCCGTCATCCAGTCCCCCCTGGTCCTCCTCTCTCCTTCCTCTCTCTCCTCCTCTCCCTCCCTCCTCTGCTCCTCCGACGGTCCTCTCTCCGCCCCGGTCCGCCAGGGAGGCAACCCCTTCCTCTGGAGGTAAGACGTACACGTGTGTGTGTGTGTGTGTGTGCTATACTCGTCAGGGCCAAATGTACCCACAATTACAGTAGAATTAGAAAAATCACACCCAGTGTGAAGTGGGCGGTGTGGTCATCACAGTGGTCATCACAGTGATGGAAGCTTACTTTAAAAAAAAGTGTTTTTTTTGCAGTGCATAGTCCTATTTATAGGTTATTAATGTCATCATGTGTCTCGCTAGCCAATCACAGTGCTGAATAGAGTCAGCCAATAGAGTCAGCCAATCACAGTACAGCTAGGGGTGTACTAATGCTAGGGGTGTACTAATTATGAGCCAATCACAGTACAGCGAAGGGTCTACTAATGAGTAAGTCCCAACCCCACTTATAGGGGCGGCTACACCGCCCAAAAATAGACACCGTGAGGACAGTTTTCCTGGTGCTCACAAGAGAAATGGTTGTTTTACGGTCAGGCTTACATAGGAAAATATTCAAGATACAACTCAAATCATTGCGTCTCGGGGGGGTCCCTGGAACAACATATTTAGAGATGGGTGGGGTCCGCGGCCATCATTTTGGGAGGTCCTTTACATGAAAAAGTTTTTGTTTCAGGGACCCGCAGAAGCAAAGATTTGAGTTACAAATGGTTGCTTAAAAATATATATATATTCAAAGATTTGCACAAAATGTTTTTTTTTTTCAAAAATAGCAGATCTACAAGCTCATTGCTGAGCTTGTATATCTGTAAATCTAAAATGACACAGATGCAAAGATTCAAGTCAGGGTTAATACTTTGCCGATCTACAAGCTCGCAACGTGTCGTGCTGCAACACGTTGTGAGCTATTTCCGGCATTAAGGATTAGTGTTAAAAATTACGCAAAGAAAAATAAATTGCATTCATGAAATCAGTGTCCTAAAATGTTGATGTCCTCAGAAGTATAGTAATACAAATGTGTGTGTGTGGCTGTGCACACGCGCGCCTCCTTCACTTATAGTCCACCGATCTTCTATTGAGTAGTTAAGAGACCCAGCAAGCTGTGTGATGATTTAGTAGAAATGCTGTCTTTTTAGATGCTGTGACTGTGACTTTGGCCTTTACTGGGAAGAACACACAACTGAAAGGCCATTATACAATGGCAAACCATAAGCTGTGTGTGTGTGTGTGTGTGTGTGTGTGTGTGTGTGTGTGTGTGTGTGCGCGTGTGTGTGTGTGGCAGCTCGCACACGCATGCACGTGTTTGTGTTGCTGATATTGTTACCAGGGCAAGGGTACTCTGTTTTGCTGTTGTTAGATGACACTAATTATTTTGTCTTGGGTAAATGTGTCTGTGTGGCCTGGCCTGTATACGCACGCGTTTTTGTGTGTCCTTGTTGGTTGCTATACAGAGGGATTGAATTCCCCGAAGTCCTGAAATGTCAACTCGTTTCCTCTTATTGAGCTTTTTAAATGACTTTCTGCTGTGGGGTTTTGCATTACGATGGTCTTTCTCGCTGCTGTAGGTTCTCAAGGGCTTCATGTCTCATTCCACTTCGTATGCTCTTAACCCGTTCAATCCGGGAACGCATCTACAAATGTCTTCTAAATCCTAACAGTTTTCTGAAAAAAAATATGTTGCTAAAGTCAAACTTTTTCATGTCAAGGAACCCCAAAATTATATGTATTTGGCCGCGGACCCCCATCTGAAAATATTTTGTTCCAGAGACCCCCCAGAAGCAAAGATTTGAGTAAAAATATTTCCTTTAAAAATATATATATTCATAGCTGTGCACAGTATATCTGCTATTTTTTATAGCCAAAGTATAAGATGATGGTTAAAGTGGTTAATATCTAAAATGACAGATGCTTTCCCAGTCTTAATGGGTTAAAGCCCCTTCATTCCAGCACATATCCACAGCACACCGGTGACTTGCTTTTTTTGGTATAACCACAGAAAGCCTGACTGAAGGCTGGGGGACACAACGTCGCCTTCAGGTGACCCTGCTGTGTGACATCAGCGTTAGTCAGGGGGTTTGAAAAGCTTTAAATTCCATTAGCTGCTGCTGACGTTTTCCCATGTCTTTGTACGCAGTCAGAGTTAACACGGTAATGCTGTAAAGCTTTATACGCGAGGAAGTTGGAGACGTTTAGCACTGCATGATGATTGAGATTTATATGGGGAATGGCATGAGAGAATGAGGCCCACCTGGTGCAGTTGGTAGCTAGTAGGATAGCTGCAACCCGCCTCTGATGAGCTTATGTCTGTGTGTGCTGAAAGGCTCCACCTGTCTTTACTGTATATATTGTACAGACGTTGCGGGGCCCGGAAAGGATCTTACGTGGCTTAAAGTTCTCAGTCGCCAGGACTGATTTCAGTCATTTTGGATTCCATAGATAGAGGCCATCATGTCTGTCTCTTGGGCTTGTAAGTTTAACTCTGCTGCTATGCACAGTTGTGGCTGGAAAGGTCAAGCCCTACACACTAATAATAGATATTTTATTTTAAGATTTAGGAGTATTTGAATTGGTCAAACTAGCAATAGAATACAAGTTCAGAAACATTTGTCCTAAATCCCTAATCGTATATTTCTTTAAAAGCAAAGGTTAAAGGCTGCTTTTTACAATTAGCACATATTGTGCTAATTGTTTCGGAAACAACGCTAGCGTAGGTGGGATCCTTTCATGTTACTTACACAAGTAGCAGATTTGGACAATCTTTAATCCCTGGATCTTGTGTACTTGCCTACAGAGACATTTCTAATAATTCACTAGTTATAGTCACCAAAAACAAACAAAAACAAAACATCAAAAGACCATAGTCTGATTATATCGCTGATACAAGGCCTTGCATGTCACTGAAGTCTATTTCACAATCCATCTTCCTGGGTGTGACAACATGATCCTGAATGATGGATGATGGCTGTCATCTGGTGAAGTTGGAAAGTATGGACTGTGGCCTGGAATGATGGTGAAACGCCACTTCTGCTTTTCAAATGCAACTTAACCCATTAAGACCTGAGGCTGATTCTACAAATGACTTCTAAATCCTAAAATGTTTCTGAAAAACTTATGTCACTGTATCAGTGCTCAAAACTTTTGCATTGTTTTTAAAAAGTTTGCTTTGAAAAGTATATATTAAAAAAAAATCTAAAATCTACAGGTCTAGGTTAAAGTGGTTAAAATGATTGTGACACAGATGCTTTCCCGGTTTTAATGCGTTGAGGCCCGATTGCCAATTTATAGCAGTATAGAGCAAGTTCAGAGACTTCTCAGATCTTGTTTGTAATGAATTCACTATAGGGTACATACCATTCTAGCTCTGACATGCAGCACACAACGTTCAGTTTTGTCTCTTTGCGTCACTACAGTACACACTAACCCTACCACATTAGTTCCACCTTCCATAGGTAACTACATTTCCATTATGACACACACACACACACACACACGCACACGCTAGTTCTTTTAAGTAAGTTCATTTTAAGTTAGTTTATGTAACCCAGGTCAATGAACCACTTTAAAAGTCATATGCAAAGATTTTCAAACAAATTACAGTATGCAAGCTCACAACGTGTGGGAATGCGATGCATTGTGAGCTCGTAAATTGGCTATTTCGGCCGCACAACACTATTGTACGACAAAGTATAAAATAGTACTTAAGTGGTTAAACTCGGCAACAAAAAAAATTCAGGAACACTTTATTCTCACAGCTGAGATCTGTTGTTCCAGGTGTACATGTGTGCTAGCTAGGGATGCCACAATCTGACCTTGAGCCAATTCGAAATTCGGACAGCCCTGGCGAATATTTTTCGATTATTCGACGGCACCGCCACCCCCCCTTTTTTTTTTTTTTTTTTCATAGTCCCGGTCCTTCCGACGGCCAATCCGGCCCTGAGTGTGTGGCTGCAGCAGCACTCTGAGTCTGCACAGACAGCGCAGCTGTCTTCCTCCACTTTACAGTAAAACAAACTGTGGCCATTTACAATTATTAAGACCATAATATTACTATTATTAGTATTAGCATATATTTTTGATTGAAACTAAGGCATAAAAAAGTTTAAAAAAAAAAATATATATATATATATATATATATATATATATATATATATATATAATTAAAATCGAATTTTTAAAATCATTTTCGATTATGGAGACTGTAACGAATATTCGGAAATTCGAAAAATCGGTGGCATCCCTAGTGCTAGCTGCATACTAGCAAAATCTACAGTGTTTCCCATTGACCAACCTACAACCACTCAGTGTTTTATGTAGCAGGGATGTAGTCTGTGGCTTCACATACCAGTTGCAGTGCCAGTCTGGTCCCAAATCTAATTTGCTGCTCTAATGATTTTTATTAGAATGCACAAACAAGGAAATGCCAACGACAGACCCTGACATCACCAGCGGTCATAGGAGTGTGTATTTCTGTTGGACATTATGTCCAGTTATTAAACCATTGAGTCTGACAGCATGAGGGTAAGATATATGTGCTGTGGATTAATACTGAGCCATCATGGCTCCTAGACTTTGGAATGACCTACCCGAGGAGATCAGATTAGCTAAGTCAGCTCTTCTAAAAAAGAAAAAAGAAAAACTCTGAATGCCCGCTAAAAGCAACTGAAACATTCAGCTAAGCCACAATTCCTCCTTGTTGTTAAAGCTACAATGTGCGTTTTATGAGTGTTGCCTCTCTCTCCCGGCAGAGAGAGTTAATTGCAAAATGTCTGTACTACAATAAAGATGGCGGCGCATCTAGTGTCCTGTCCAGCCCGCCATCTGCTTCAAATAACTTTATTGACGTTGTCAACCAGCAGGTGTTCTGCCCGACGCTGTAGTCTAGATCTTGCAATAGAAGAGTAGGGAGACCATCTCCAACCACTGCAGGATGTGCTAGTTATATTGTAATGACTGAGATACTGACTGAGATACCATACAAGATTGGTTGAAATAACTACTCATTAAAATAAATCCCAGATTGTAACGTTAAATGTGTCTCTCTCTCTCTCCCCCCTCCCTTCTGTCTCTCCTGTCATACTCTCTTTGTCTGTCTTGTGCTCAGCTCTTATCATTTCTCACACCTTATTAGCATCAGTAAAGTACTCTCCTCAGAAAGAGAGAGAGTAGAGAGAAGGAAAAAAAGAGGGGGGCACTGCTGAGCAAGTAGAGTGGGGAATTAAGTGGGGAGGAGAGGGAGAGAAGGAGAAGAGAGCAGAGAGGGAAGGAGAAGAGAGCAGAGAGGGAAGGAGAAGAGAGCACACACAAACAGAGCAGCAGTAGCCGTGGTGACAGGTGGACGCCAGGGTCCGTTGGCTAACGTTAGCCTCTCCTCCGCTGCATCTATATCTGTGACTGTGTGTGTGTGCATGGGTGTGTGTGCATGTAAGAGTTATGATTGTGGATCTGCTGTGTTACAGTAGTTTAGCATGTCTGATTCCTTCTGGACTGTGCTCTCCAATTTCTCGCTGCCTGAGAGGAGCATGCTACGCCGCTCCAAGAGGTACACACTCGTTCTCAGTCTCTCTCTTCTCTCTCTCTCTCTCTTCTCTCTCTCTCTCTCTTTCTTCATTGCTGTCTTATGTCTCTATTTTGGCAGCCTGTCATTTTGGCATCTCCTCTCCTCTCCTAACCCTAGCTGTATTGGTTCTAAGATGAAGGTCAGGTAACTAGATTTGCCGGTTGTCTTGTGATGGATAAATGGGAGCCATGCCGTGTGTTTCTGCCCGTCGGGGGCGTGACTCTCAGTGCCACTGGCACGCTACCTAGAGAAGCATTGTGTACGTTTGATTTGATTCCATTTCAGATATCTGTAACTGGTGAGCGAAGGCTTGACATCATACCTGTGGCCTCTACGTGGGTCTCTTCTCTGTCTGTCCCTCAGCTTACCACTCTGATTGTCCCTCGCTCTCTCTCTGTCTCTGTCCTGCTGTCTCTCCCTTGGTAATGTCAATGACTCTCTCTCTGTCTCTGTCCTGCTGTCTCTCCCTTGCTAATGTCAATGACTCTCTCTCTGTCTTTGTCCTGCTGTCTCTCCCTTGCTAATGTCAATGACTCTCTCTCTGTCTTTGTCCTGCTGTCTCTCCCTTGCTAATGTCAATGACTCTCTCTCTGTCTCTGTCCTGCTGTCTCTCCCTTGGTAATGTCAGTGACTCTCTCTCTGTCTCTGTCCTGCTGTCTCTCCCTTGGTAATGTCAATGACTCTCTCTCTGTCTCTGTCCTGCTGTCTCTCCCTTGCTAATAGTCAATGGCAGGAGTGGCTGTTCAGACAGGAAAGAGACAGGGCTGTGCTTTGCACCAGTTTGAACCTGCAATTTTCTCCCACCCACGTAATAACAGGGGCTACTGAGACACACACACACACACACACACACACACACACACACACACACACACACACACACACACACACACACAGACCTAGACAACACACAAAATGACATTGCCCACCCACCTTTACTGACCCTACCCCCTGTTCTGTTGCTGTGGCATTCTTGTCAGACATGCCGTAGATGTTATAGCACACTGAAAACTACTGAGTGTTAGTTTAACTCTGACCCTTACGGTTTCATTTCATTCACTCTCAGTTGCTGGAACACCCAGGGTTTTGTGTTGTAGGGAAGGGACTCTTGCATAGCAACCGGGTTGAGCTGTGTTATGGGACTGAAGCATTTCTAGCCTTCAGTATTATGATCAGAATAGTGTTCTACCGCAGTGGTTTTCAACGTGGGCTCCGGGGACCCCCGGGGGTCCTTGAGGGAGCTCCAAGGGGTCCCCCAGCCAAATGACGGTCATGGAAATGAAAAAGGTTGAGAATCACTGCTCCGCCAAACACAGAACACATGACCTACAGTACATGTATAGCCGTGTCTTAACCTCTTGCTATGCCGGCCCTCAGCAGTTCACAACAAGTCAAACCTTGTCTGCATGTTGACTCACTGCCATCATGTCATGTCTTCAGTGGATCATGGGGTAACAATTCAGTTTGTTTGATGACCGGCAGTGGTTCCAGTAGGAGACACAAAGAGTCTCCTTTGTGTCTCGTACCGGAACCACTGCCGGTCATCAAATTATTGTCTTAGGAATGCGACAAAAACAAAAGAAATATCCATGAATTCAAGTCTCCATGGGTTGAGTAATAGATAGAAAATAAGTAATTTTTTTGGGTGAACTATCCCTTTAATGTGACACACAGGATTTTGCTGGCTAGTGAAACTGGTGCTATTTTGCATTGCTACGCCATGATAGATAGTTGGAGACGGACCTTTATTAATCCTGAGGGAAATGCAGTTGTCATAGCAGCACCGCAGCAAGGAAGAAACAAAGATACAGGTAAGGGTAGAGAACAAGTGCAGAGAAGTAGTAACACTAGTAACAAAAAGATTACAAAATAATATAAAAGACAGTATAAAGATCCGACTTGGCCTTCTGTGCCTGGACTGGTACAGGTGTGCACCGTGTATAGGCCAGTAGTTCTCTTTTAAGTGCCAGGGATGCCCAAATTGATATATATTTTGCCACGGACCCCCATCTGAAAATGTTTTGTGCCAGGGACCCCCAGAACAGATTATTTGTGTAAAATTCAAATTTATGCAAACTTTTCCTATACTTTCAAGATTAAAAAACGATATATATTCAAAAATAGCAGATGTACAAGCCCGCA
The DNA here is from genome assembly GCF_963280865.1 of Gymnoscopelus braueri. Classification (NCBI taxonomy): domain Eukaryota; kingdom Metazoa; phylum Chordata; class Actinopteri; order Myctophiformes; family Myctophidae; genus Gymnoscopelus; species Gymnoscopelus braueri. Next base: position 28,511,009 of record NC_137607.1, read on the forward strand.
GCGTGGCACGCCCCCCCCCCGGCCAAGAATTCAAGGACCCCCCACTTTGAGAACCACTGGTATAGGCCACAGATATAGGTGGACAAGGAGGCAAAGGTAACATTTGCAATCAATCATCAACAAAAATGACAAATAGACTTTACGACCAAAGGGACTGACCTGGCCACCTGCACTGCATGGCCTACCGTTGGTTACTGTATGTGCAATCAATTTACAGTAGGAGTAGGAGTATACAAACAGATGTGGAACAGAAGGGACTCATCGATCTCCATAGCTGGGAACTCGGCTCCAAAAACGAAAACAACGGTGCTTATTTTGATTCAGGCCAGTTCTCAGACCGTCCACAGGTGCTATAGAGGAGACCTTGAGAGATAAGTGGATAACAAGGAGAGCATGCATGTCACACACACACACACACACACACTATCTCTCACCGCGTCCGTTCGCTTTTCCGACAGACAGACAGAGACAGAGACACACAGACAGACAGACACACACACACACACACACACACACACACACACACACACACACACACACACACACACACACACACACACACACACACACACACACACACACACACATTGATTTCCTGTGCTGGCTGCAACCCTCAGACCAACAAGACTATTGAGTGGACTGGGGGAAATGAGTTTAAGCAGAGATCTTATCCTCATAGACTCTCGCCACATCCTTCCTCATATGGCTATATATATCTCTGTGCAAGGTGATACCGTTTGATGAGCCGTCTTCATGGCTGTTTGCTCATCACTGCTTTGCTTTATCTCTCCCCGTCAACAGCAATGCCACTGCCGTGTGTGTGTGTGTGTGTGTGTGTGTGTGTGTGTGTGTGTGTGTGTGTGTGTGTGTGTGTGTGTGTGTGTGTGTGTGTGTGTGTGTGTGTGTGTGTACAGTATGTGTGTACAGTATGTGTTGCCGTCAGTGGGTTTATTTTACATACAGCTTTGTAATTTTATTCACACACACACTCAGATGGCAGACCCCCCCCTGTAGTGAATAAGAAGAAGAAAAACAAGGATTTGATTACTCCCCACTCCCCTCTCTGTGGGCTTACTCTTCATCATTATTCTATCGGTCATTTCTAGCCCAAGTGCTAGGCTTTGCATGCAAAAACGTGATGCCTCAGTATAGAAACAGAACGCATGTGTGTCACCTTAAGTCTATTCTTTTTCATAGTTGCTGCATTAACCCGAACATTTTCTAAAATGGTGGAAACATTTTAGACTGTAACTGACCTACGAGCTCACAACGTGTCACGGTGCGGCTCGTTGTGAGCTTGTAGATTGGTTATTTTCACCACGTGACACCCTCGTACGACGAAGTATAAAACGGGGCTTGACCACTTAAACACCATATGGTTGGGGCGGGGTCCCTCGGGGCTCCACACTAGTTTCTTTTCTGTTATTCTGGGGAAAGCTTTTGTTGAAAATTGACGATCGACGCGATGCAAGCTCGTGAGCTTGTCGATCGGCTATTTTCAGTGAAAGTTTTCTCCACAATACGGATGCTGGGGCGTACGTGGTTAAAGAACTTTCACCAACAAAATCGATAAAAAAAAAATCTGATGTGTGGTGAAAATAAATGGCTCCAGCCGCGGTGGCCCCCTGCTGTGCTGTCTTCACTGCTGTGCAAAAAAGCTGCTAGAAGAAATGGTGTTTATGAAGAAAAAAAAAAAGAAACCCAGAGCAGTCTGCTTACGAAGCTGCACCCTCTCCTTGCGGACCCCCTGCTGTGTCCTTGCTTTCTCACACATTATGTTAGAGTCCTGCTTAGAGGGAGATAATGAACATGGAGCCTGAGCACGCATGCATGCAGCACACATACCTGTGTAAGTCACGTGCACGCTGGGAGCAGCGGTCCATTCTTTGCCACTTTGCCAGGAACCCAATGGGGTGTGTATGATGGTTGACTCTCAGTCTTGTTAAGCCGTTCAATAAGGGAACGCATCGACAAATGTCTTCTAAATCCTAACAGGTTTCTGAAAAACCTATGTTGCTATAACAGTGGTTCTCAAACTTTTTCATGTCAAGGACCCCCAAAATTATATGTATTTGGCCGCCAACCCACATCTCAAAATATCTAGTTCCAGGGACCCCCACAGAAGCAAAGATTTGAGTTACAAATGTTCGTTTTAGAAAATATACATACAAAGTTTTGCACAAATGTTCATGACTTTTTCAAAAAAATAGCAGATCTACAAGCTCGTAGCTTGAGCTTGTATATCTGCTATTTTTCAATAGCCAAAGTATAAAATAATGGTTATAGCTAAAATATAATATGACACAGATGCATTTCCGGATTGAACAGGTTAAAAGAGAGAGGAGTAATCATATGACTGATGTATTCTGTATAATACCTCTTTTATATATCGTTGCAGAAACCTCTTATCTCCATATCATTCTCAACTTTTTGTGTTTTTTTTTGTGTGTAATGTTTCAACGAATGAATTCCCTACTTGATCATTCCTGCTACGGTGTCACACGAAAGCATCAAAAGTAGCATATCCAGAAGCTCAGAACCAGTTTTGTACATATGAGCCTTCCATCCGACAGACGATATAATATACACCTCTTTGTAAGACATAATCAGGGTGCCACTTTAGTGTGTGTGTGTGTGTGTGTGTGTTTGTTTGTGTGTGTGAGAGAGAGAGAACATGTGCACGTGTTTGCTCATGCGTTCATGCCTGTCCAATGCAAATTCATGCTTAACGTAGCTTCCTTTTTATAGCTTTCATAGTTATGCACCCTACACACACACACACACACACACACACACACACACACACACACACACACACACACACACAGACACAATGTCATTTTGTGTGTTGTCTAGGTCTGTGTGTGTGTGTGCTGTGTTAATTGGCTCCTCACATCTGCTGGCTGTGATTATGCTGTAGTGGCCATGGTCACATGACAGTGTGTGGAGAGGAGATTAGGACTGTAATCACTGGTAGGATCAAGTCATCACACTGACATCTACATTCAACATTAGTCCCTCTGGAATTCATCCTCTCTGCTGCATGTGGTAGGATTAAAAAAAGAAGTAACAAGAATTTTGAATTTTCTCACAACGTGTTGCACTGTGTTGTGAGCTTGTAGATCGGGTAGATTTTTGCTATTTGTTGTTCGCTTCCAGCGTTCGCGCGTCTTACTTGTTGTACAACAAAGTAAGTGTATAAGGTTAAGTTGTTAATGTACAGTATATGTGACATTGATATTATGCACATTATACAGATGGAAAGTACATACAATATAAACAAGATAGACTAGTGTGTGTGTGTGTGTGTGTGTGTGTGTGTGTGTGTGTGTGTGTGTGTGTGTGTGTGTGTGTGTGTGTGTGTGTGTGTGTGTGTGTGTGTGTGTGTGTGTGTGTGTGTGTGTGTGTGTGTGTGTGTGTGTGTGTGTGTGTGAGAGAGTGAGTGATACAACAGTCTGTAAGATGCAACTTGCATCCCAACTCTGTAATGTTGACATTTGTTTATTATTGTAATGTTTGTGAACAGGTGATTTTAAAGTTGGCTCAGTCCAGCATGCCCAGATTGTTTGTGGATCCTTGGCAGCAGTGTGTGTGTGTATGCTTGCGTGTGTAATGGCTATCCCAAGTGTCCTGCCATCTGTTGAGATGTGCAACATTGGCAGTGTGAGCCTAGCGTGTGGTCTGCACACTCCCACACCTGTTTGAAAGATGAGATGTCATGTTGGATCAGAGTGATGCTGTGTCCTCAGTGAATTGGCCCATCTGTATGACTCACACACACACACACACACACACACACGCACAGAGTTCTCACTTCAGTTTTATTAAAAACATATCAAGGCTGTCTGCCTTTTGAATTTTTGGCCTAGATGTCACAGGGGGCCAGAGACATCCAAGGGCGCACACATGCACGCACGTACGCGTGCACGCACACATTTCACCATCCAATTATGTTAACTCTCAAAGCTGTTTGCGCTTTGAACCCTGCGTCTGTTAATGGGGCCAAGGACATACAGTATACACACACACACACAGAACCTTTTGAACTGTGTGCGAAAGACAGAAAGACAGATAAAAAGAGCAAAGGCAAAATTAGATGGATAGTAAGAAAAGACAAACTAAGCTTTTAGATGAGTAAACATCCTGATTACAGGTGAAGACAAAGGCCTCTGTTCTCACGCAGGGCTGCTGAGCCAGCTTCCATCTGGCCAGGTGGATTAACCCATTAAGACCTGGGGCCGAGTCTACAAATCACTAGTTCGCAATACTTTTTCGTGCCAAGGACCTCCAAATTGATATGTATTTGGCCGCGGATTCCCCATCTAAAAATGTTTTGTGCCAGGGACCCCCAGAAGAGAAGATTTATGTTAAAAAAATCTAAATTACAAAAAAAATATTCAAACACTTTCTAGATGTTTCCAAAAGTTTCAAAAATAGCGCTGCGAGCTTGTAGATCTGCTATTTTTAAATAGCCAACGTTAAAATGACATGGGATGCTTTCCTGGTTTTAATGGGTTAAGCTTAACTCCCCTGCAGTCACCCCTCCACCACCAGCACAGAATAGAGCTCCATTCATTTTGCATACCTCAGACTCAACTTACATTGTCACATCACAGGTTTACAGCTGTAAAGAAGTGTGTGTTTTGAAAGAATATGGAATTACATATACTGTAAGAAAATCCACATTCCCAACACAATGAGGGGGGGGGGGAGGTCTTGGTTTTGTATTGTGGTGTGCGTCTATGCACGCGTGCCCACTTAAAGGGATAGTTCACCCCCAAAATGACTTTTTTCTATCGATTAGCCACCCCATGGAGACATGAATTCATGGATATATATTTTTTTTTTTGTCGCAATCCTAAGCCAATAATTGGATGACCGGCAGTGGTTCCGGTAGGAGACATAAAGAGTCTCCTTTGTGTCTCCTACCGGAACCGCTGCTTACCAGTCTGCTGGTCATCAAATTATTGGCTTAGGAATGCGACAAAAACTAAAAAATATCCATGAATTCAAGTCTCCATGGGGTGACTAATCGATAGAAAAAAAGTAGTTTTTTGGGTGAACTATCCCTTTAACTTCAAAGAGAGAGATATTACGCTGTATTTCATCTATTCTAACACACACACACACACACACGCACACACCCCCACACACACACACACACACACACACACACACACACACACACACACACACACTAGGGGTGTGCCGATACACTAATTTCACGAAACGATACGATACGATATTGGTCACACAACTTCGATACGATTTCGATACGATACGATATGCACTTTTTTATTATGAAAATATATGGGGGAGAAAAAAAGCGAATGCAAACAAATATTTCAGTTTTTGCATTATTCAGACATGCAAACTTGTAGCTTTTCAGCTTCCACTAGCCGTTTTGAATCCAAATAGGGCAATAGTGTGACACAAAAAAAATAATATATATATATATATATATATATATTTTCTTTTTTCCAAAACGATACATATCGTCACGAAAACGTATCGCGATATATCGCAGGACGATATATCGGCACACCCCTAACACACACACACGTCACTCACACACACACACACACACACACACACACACACACACACACACACACACACACACACACACACACACACAGTGAGCTGTCTAGGCAATCTTTCTCTTTCTTTTTATTGAACCCTGTTCAACCTGTTGGGGTCTACTCAGTCAGCCAGCTCTCCATGGGACACCTCCTTTGAGTCTATTTCTGTCTCCAGTTTCCCAATTTGCCCAAGGAAGTTATCTTTACAGACAGCGTTCCTCTCAGAGGCTTGATGTCACTTGTACTAAACTGGGGTTCACCAGCGGACTCTGGCTTTATATGATATTGTCTCTGTTGGGTGGAAATCTAATGTCCAAAACTGTAACTTTTCAGGATTCCAATTCTAAAATGGCAAAAGTAGCAGATCGACAAGCTCAAAACGCGTCGCTTCGTGCCGCGTTTAGATCTACTACTTTTGGGTGACACTGTAGTATGAAGTAGGGGCTTAATTTACGAAAAACATAAAAAGTTCAAACATGGAGATAAGAGGTTTCTGCCCAACAGCAACGATACATATTTTCTCACTTTTTTTTACCCCCTGAACTGCCCTGTTCCAGTATTGACCGGGGTCCCAGTCCTTTGCCACTAAAGATACTACTTCTCAAAGTATTAATATTTTCTGATTCAAGCTAGAATTGGATTCTTTCAACCTTATGTAGTCAAACTGTAGCTTATTTTTCAAGTAATAAGGTCCAGGTTAGTTAGCTCTGCTCACTAAGGATATAGAGCAGGGGTCTTCAACAGGGGGTCCGGGACCCCTAGGGGGTCCTCAGAGCTACTATAGGGGGTCTACCAAATCTTTTGTGTGATGTTTTCTTTTACATTAACCACTTGAACCCCAGCATCCCTATTCTGAGGGGAACATTGGTCTGCTATTTTTGACAAAGAGGTATAGGTGTAGAGGGAAAAAAAGTAAAAAAAAGAAGTAAAAAAAATAAAATAATCTGAAACACAATTTTATACAATATAGAGGGGGTCCCTGCTTCATCTCTCTCTCTCAGCTAGGGGGTCCTTGGCCTGAAAAACGTTGAAGACCCCTGATATAGAGCAAGGTGGTCCGCTGCAACAATGGTGCCAGGTCTTGGTTTTATTCAACACAATAACAGGCGATACAATGATTCAATTCAATTATGAATTCAGACCCACAGCTTGGGCTAACCCTCCGAGTCTGTATTACTGCCAGACACTCATTGTTCTGTTCTCTCCCGCCTGGTGGTTGAGGTCTCTCTTGTTTGGGTTTCTCTTTCTCTCAGGCTATTACCGCGTTCCTTCCCTTTCATCTATCTTGGGCCAGCTGTCTGGCTCATATGTTTTTGTGAGTAGGTGTCAGGTGTAGCTATTGGATCAGCATTCCTGTGGGGTCACAACAACAATACTAAAGAAGGTCAGAGAGACGTGAAAGGAATGGTGAAGACAGGACGACCGCAGGAGGGAGGATGAGAAGAGGAGAGGAGAGAGCATGTTTGACTCATTCAATCCGGGAACGCATCTACAAATGTCTTCTTAAATCCTAACTGGTTTCTGAAAACCGTATGTTGCTATAATATCATTGGTGCTCAAACCTTTTCATGTCAAGGACCCCCAAAATTACATGTATTTGGCAGCCGACCCCCATCTCAAAATATTTAGTTTCAAATTTTCCAGATTAAAAAAGAAAATAGCAGATCTACAAGCTCATAGCGCGGCATGAGCTTATTATCTGCTATTGTTGAATAGCCAAAGTATCAAATAATGGTTATAGCTAAAATCTAAAATGATGCGTTTCCGTATTGAATGGGTTAACTCATTAAGACCTGAAGCCCATTCTACAAAATGCCTTCTAAATCAGTAGTTCTCAAACTTGTTCGTAATTTCGAAGTGATGACAATAGCTGCTATTTTTTAATAGCCAACGCAAAAATCCCTCACACAGATTCTTTCCTGGTTTTGATGGGTTAAAGGGCTTGTCTGAGGAGGAGAGGCAGAGTGGCGGGTAATGAAGAGGGACAGAAAGAAGTGATGGGAGGAGAGGCGAAGAGGACGGAAGGAAAAGAGCGAATAGCAGGGTATTGGGAATGGGAGCGTTCTGCTATACTAACTATCTGTATCTATCTGTTTCTTTCTCTCTCTCTCTCTCTCTCTCTGTCAGAGCACACTTTATGTTCTATTCTACTGTGTTTGTCCTGTAGGCAGTGAGACATGTATCTATTAGACAACTGACTGATGAATGCCCCCCCCCCTTCTCTCTGTACGCTTTGTGTGCACATCAAGGAGTTTGTGTGTCAGCGTGTGCGTCTGAGTCTTTTATGCAAGGGAGCCTTTGTCTTTGCCTTCAGACTAGTCATCATCATCATCATCACAGCAGTCTGGCAGTTATCTGCACAAGATTGCTGGAAATGACTTTCTGTCTGGCACAATCTATACAGGGGTGAGACCAAATTTAGCATCAGAATGCAATACTCCCACCCCCCCCCACCCACCCCCAGTACTCAAAAACGTGGCTGGGAATTTTGGTCTCCCTGCAGCCCGTGGCCACACCGTAAAATCGTCAGTGCTAACTCTGAGAGGGTACAAATGGGACATTTAAAAAAAATATCCTATTGGTTCCGTTTGCATACTCTTATTACCTTGAACACGATGTAGTGGTCTAGTCTGTGACTTGAGCCGTGGGAAGAACTAAAGAGGTTTTGGGCAGTGGAGAGAATAATTGGCAGCAACACCCCTCTGTGTTGTTGGTCCCAGTTCATACATCTGTGTTGGTAAGGAGGGACATTATGCATCGGGTCAGGACTGAAAATCACTTAAACGGTACCTGAGTGTTAATTCGTCCATTTGGAACTCAAGAGTGTACAAAATGGAACCAATGGGATGAATTTAATGTTGTTCCGTTTGAACCCTCTCAGAGTTAACACTGAGGATTTAACTTTTCAGTGATTTTCAGGTTGACCTGGTGCATAGTGTTCCTCCTTACCAACACCGATGTATGAACTGGGACCAATAATACAAGAGGGTTCTGCTGCCTAATATTCTCTCAGCCCAGCCAGAACACCGCCCCAAAACCCCTTTAGTTTGTCCCATGACACAGACTAGACCACCACATCATGTTCAAGGTGATCTAGAACATTGGTTCTCAAAGTGGGGTCCGGGGACCCCAAAGTGGGTCCTTGGCATCGCATCACAATAATTTTAACCACTTTATCTATACCATGTATACATTGGCTATTCAAAACTAGCCAACCTACAAATGCTTTGCTCGTTTCATTATATAATGAAACTATGCCATTGTTCAACACATTCAATACGGGAACGCATCAGTAGTAGTAAAGGGCACTTCGGTAGCTAAATGCTAAGCTAACAACATGCTAACATGCTAATTGTGTTAGCATCCGCCATTTTGTTTTTAGTGACGTCATCATTAGGGGGCGTGCCCAAGCATGCCCTGACATGTCTGACCCCCCTGCTGTGTGGAGGGGGGAGTGGAGGGGTGGCTTTGGCGCCCCCTGCTGGGGAGGGGATGAAGTAGGAGGGGGTTAATTCAATTACTGTGTCTGAGTGGGTGTGTCCCAGACAGGATAACGTGTATTGAAAGGTGAAGGGAGTGGGGGGTGTAGGGGGATGTGGTTGGGTAACCTAGACAGTGATAATTGAATACACTCAAAAAGGCTAGTGGGGTTTCTGTTTTGTTTTATTCTTAAAGAATAAGAATTGTTATTCTTTGATCAAATGTTTGCGTGTAATTGACTGCTACAATGTCACTTGAGATTTACAGGCTTCAAGTGGTTGTTTAAAATGTAACTTTGATTGACTTAGGGCACATTATAGTCTTATTTCAGAAAAATCACTCTTTTATAAATTATTCTTAAAGGGTATAATAACTTTAATACCTATAATGACTTTAGAACATATGCCGTAGCAGGGTTTTATTTTCTAACAGTATTCCTTACTCCCTTGTAGTTAAACTGGGGAACATGCAAAGGAATCAAGGTGCATTAAGAGTGTAACAGGCTGGCAAGTGGTTCTTTAGTCTAGTCTTTTCACAGACGGTTTGATTAAAATAAAAATCTTTTTTTTTTAAAGCAACGGTAGCTAAACCTTAATGTGACACAATACAACCCTAACAACATCACCATGTTAAACATTTATAACTTTTTTTTTACTGCATACACAGCTTTAGAAAAACAAGTATTTAAAAATACCCCCAGTGCATGCTGGGTAATTATTTCAACCAATGGGAGGGGGCCCCTAGTGACATAGATGGTTGAAAATGCCCCACTCACAGGGTGTTATTATACAGTGTAAACAAGTAGAATGCACCATTGACACAACCTATGTATTGTGTTTAAAGCTGCATTTACTCGCTACTCTTTTAATTCCCTAAAGTACACAGTCCTTTAACAAAAAGGTTTGAACACTTTGAATGTGATTCTAAAAGATGTTAACACATCAGGATAGAGGATACATTGAAAGTCTAACAGGTTTGGTACCACTGTCTAGTTTCTAGTCCTTTCACTGCAGGTTTTAAAAATGTATATATATAAATTAAATTTTAAAAGGCTAATGGTAGCTAAACCTTAATGTGACACAAAGACAACCCTAACAATATCACCATATTAAACATTTATAACTTTTTTTTTTACAAGTGGAGTGCAACTTGATATGATTAATGTAATGATAGGACTCAGGTTGCACTTTAAAAGGGAGACAGGCTGGCAACTGGCTCTAGTCTCTAACCTTTTCACTGACGGTTTGATTAAAATAAAAATCTTTTTTTAAAAAAATTTTAAAGCAACGGTAGCTTAACCTTAATGTGACACAACACTGAACAACATCATACAAAAACATGTTCTAACTTAGTACTGCATATACAGCCATAGCATGCAAGTATTCAGAATTTACCGCAGTGCATGCTGGGTAATTATTTTTAACCAATAGCTGAGCTTTGATGTGGTTGATCCATCTTTGGAGAGCTTACACAGTAACTGTTTCACTTTCATTTTGTTTTAAGACACTTTTTATGTCTTACTACTAAACAAAAGAGTAGATTAACTTACTGACCCCCAGCCAATATATATTTTCTAACTAACTTACTGCATCTTTTAAGATGTGACACAAGACAAACCCCTAACCACCTTACCACATAAGACATTTATATCTTTTTTATTGCAATAGCTTGTAGTAAGCAAGTATTTAAAAGTTACCACAATGCATGCTGGGTATTTTTTTATTTTTTACTTCTTACTCACCGTCTCAGAGGATCATAGTGTCTCACTGTTTGTTAGTTTTTTTGCTTGCAGTATCATGTAGTATATATTTCTTCTCTCTGTGTATTACTTTTACCTAAAAAATGTATACATAAAGGTGCTAAGCTATCTATACAATGCTATATCTACATACTCAAACTCCATATTAACAAGAGTTTGGTGAAGAAACATATTTTCTGAAAATGAATTCAATGTTTTTGGCTGAAACACTACACCATTTCTATATTAAACCCAGAAGAAGTAACCTCCGTAGGCCTATTGTGAATTAGTAATTAACAGAGTACATTGGATCATGGTCTCCCGCATGCCTGCCAGGTAAGTATAACCTCCTCACGCTATTCGTGGAGGGAAGCACCCACCCCACGTACAAGTCACACTTACGGTTCATACAACACACACTCAATCACACACACTACTATGTTAACGTACACACATTTTATGAAGCTAGGTGATGATAGCTGTTGAATGTTGGGATTGGAAGGAAATAGACTTGTATTATGCATTGTTTTTGGAAGCTATTTTAAGCTATTTTAGAAACCTTTTATAACATAATGTGTCACCCATGTCTATATCAGGTTACTCACATTGTATCTCTCAAAATGTCATCTTTAAAAACATTTCTCCACTTTCACACAATTCCCACATTTGTGGAATTATCACCATGTTAAACATTTATAAACTATTTACTACATGCATAGCTTTAGTAAGCCAGGATGTCAGGCCATAATGCAATGCATGGTGGGTAATTATTTCTTAACCAATGGGAGGGTCAGTAAACACTGTGTGCATTAGATCATAGTTTCGCACCAGCCTGCCAGTGCCAGGTAACAAAGCCAGGAATCTGGTTACGATGGCTCCCCCGGCCAGGTAAGTATAACTTCCTCACGCTATTCGTGGAGGGAAGCACCCAACCCACGTACAAGTCACACTTACGGTTCATACAACACGCTCAATCACACACTACTATGTTAACGTACACACATTTTATGAACTAGTTGATCAGTTATTTTAGAAACATTTTGAAAATAATGTGTCACCCACCTCTTTTCCAGGACAAAAGTGTGGTTATTTACGCACTTTTAAAAGCTTCATGTTTTATCTGTCTTATGTCTTGTATAGTGTTTTTATGTGTTTTTGAATACTTTTATTAATAGTATGCAGAGACAAGCATAGGGGTGTACCGTATTGTGTTCATTCTATTGAACATGTAATATATGTAAAATTGCATTATGTACATGTTTCCAAATAACATTTCTTGAAACTAAGATCTGTATTACTTATTGTAAGTCACTGATTTTGTTAAATACTATTAGTTTACCCTAGATTGTTTTAAACTAAATATATTTATATTATATAATGTGTGATAAATTGATGATTTAAACTGGAAATTAGTTCTTGAGCTATTAATGTGTTTTTTAACATATTAATCTCAGGGGAAGGTTAGCCAGGATTAAAGTTAACCTGTAAACAGATGACAGGCTGCTCATTATTCAGCCATGTACTCTTTTTAATCCACGGTTTTCAAAAATCTAAATTATAATTTTGAAGTCTAGGTTAGATAAAGCTTAATGTTACACCAAACATCTCCTAATAAATATATATTTTCAAACTAACTTATTTACTGTATACATAGCCTTAGAAAAAACAATTATTTAGTGTCACCCCAATGCATGATGGGTAATTACACCCCTCACATACATGGACCAATGAGAGAAGGTGGGGTTTTGAATGTATGTTGATTTGGGCCCTAATAGTGGATATCTGAGTACTCATTCCTATTTATTAGTTGTTAAGAAGACATTTTATCAAGCTGACTAACCCTTATAACTAGGATGTATAAAACTACAATACATCTTCCTCAGCAGTGAAAGAAAACTCTGAGAAAATGAATGATTGGGGAATATACCACAATGCGATTATAGTGGGCATAATATCATTGCTGTACGTGTATTCATGAAACAGCTAAATTTGGTCACATTTCGATTTTTATCAGCCGCAACGTAATAGATCTTCTGTAAAGCTCCTTTCCATCATGACACCGTGAACATCGATGAATAGATTATATGGCATACACAGTTTTTATTTACATGATTATTATTAAAAACATATACCATTATCAATTATATTCATATACAACAAACATGAGGTTTCATCTAAATCAATCATTCTCTGTATAACATACACAACATTACGCATAGACCAATCACGTATACCTTGCTGATACTTTAAGACGCACATATCAATGATATATGTACACAGGACCATCACATGACATACTCCTTTTGAGTCTCCTTGTTTTTCACCATAAAAACTATCAACTACGGCCCTCACGTTTCTATCATTAATGACACGCCTATTATGACCATGGTACCCTGATATTAGCTCTTTATATGTAGTATTCCTAGTTTTTACATAATGAATATGACTTCTAAAAATATCATATCCCTCTGGTGGGTATACAATATCACCGGGCTTTGTATACTGATCAATTACAGAATTCACAAGGGTTATAAGTCTATTGTAAATAGAACCCTCAATACTAGATGTCACCCCCATTGTAATGAATATCAGTATGGTGATCTAGGTGGCCTCTTTATTCTCTGTATTTGGCTATGCCTCGCTGTCCTCCAGAGTGTACAGGAATGACAAATACTGTACAGGAATGACAAATACTGTTGTGCATGGGTCTGTCCGTATTCCTTTATCCATGTGATGAGTGTATCGTCCTCTAAATAAGATTCAGTATAATCCACTGCATTGTCTGTAGGATCACACAACTCAGGAGTGCATCGTCCTAGGTATGAAATGAAAAAGTCAGTATAGAAATAAAACCTATGGCCTGTTTCCATCCTTTGTATTCAACTCATAGAATAAAGACTGACCCCGACGGGGTTTGAACCCGCAATCTTCTGATCTGGAGTCAGACGCGCTACCGTTGTGCCACAGAGTCCTTATAAATTAAGTTTTACTCACCAACATTTCTTGGCTATGTCATATCATGCTTTAATAGAAAAGTGAATACCACTTCAACCAACATGGATAGTATTAGTAATGATAAATAATCACAAAAATGTAAAACTCGTAATGTCTGTTGGAGATCAGTCAGCCGTTCTCCTTAGCTTGGAGCGTAAAGATCGTTTTTCCTTCATAGAGTGTGCATGTATGGACATGTCTGAGTCTTGTATCAAGCCTGAGCCAAACAGAGGTCTGCAGGGCGGTTTGGAGGTGTGTCAGGGGAGTCACTTTAACCTATTGTGACCATTCAGGCCTATGCATTGGTAAAGGGGCCCCCCACGTCACTGAGGGAGTGGTCCTACAAAACGTATATAGGCAGCTCTTTGCAAGAGCTGCTAGGAAGAGAAAACTTCTCTAACTAGAGCTGAAACTTAACCCGAAAACACCCCCGCCTGGACATCCTAAGAAAAATATCTTTAAAGTCAATTTCTAACATTGGACTACACTTCATGTTCGCTGTTGAGTGGATACGCCGTGCTGCGGGGACGACAAACAGGGACCTTTTTACAGCTATTCTGGTGGACTGATTTTGGACCTGGCAGTATCACGCAACGTTGTGTTACCTGTCCTAATCTGCCTAGTGTTATTTTTTTTTTTCATTTCCTACATATTCGCTATGGCCTCTGTATTGGGTAAGTGTTTAATTTCTTATTTCTATGTCTATTACATGTGTGTAATCAGATCATCAATCAGATCACTTTCAATGTAAATGAATGTGGCAAAGAGTTGATCAAATTAATTACTAAATATAGTAAAATACTACATAATCATAGTATTTGTGTGTATATATTGCGCATGAGATATTCCATCCAATTTGATCTAATAGTTGTTGTTTTGTTTTGTTTTTTGCTTATTTTCTCCCCACACGATAGATCCTCTCTCTGTGCACTCCCTCAAGATCTCTAAGGATCATTTTGTGACACCACCGAATGCAGATGCAATACGTTCTGCTGGCTTCTACACATCAGGGAGCGTTAACGATGACACAAACATTCTGCAGAATCATGACTATGCCATGAATCTACGGGGCCAGAACCGTACAATTGTGACCAAGTCGCCACCGTCACCCTCCTCAGAGGAGATGCCTGTCGAAGAGGAGACCGGTTTGAACGACGTTGAACCTTTAGATTTATCTTCGTCTCAGCGCTCATCATCATCCACCCCTCTCCTCCCACCTCATCCCTCCCCATCAAGTTCTGAGGAGCTTGGCACCCTCGCTCGTGAACAATTTATCATCCCCAAAGGTCTGGAGCATATGCTATGTTATAGAAGAGAACCTGAACATAGAGTTTCTGTAAAAGATATCAAAAATGCAGCGATGGAGTGGGACCGTATAGCAGAAAAGTACGAGCAGGGGCGAAAGGAGATGTTACGTAGAGGGAGTGAGATGAGGGCTATCCAAATGATGGGTCACGAGTCAGAGGAGGAAGAGGAGGAAGCACGGTTGAAGGAGGAGGAAGAGGAGATGAGGATAGCTGATAGGGCACGAGAGGTGGCTAGAGAGAGGAAAGTGACCATGTCTGATTATGAGATGGAGCGTGGTGGATCCCTTACAGGTCATCAAATGCTAAAGCTTGGCATGAAAAGACAGATGGACGTACTTTACGTTCCCTTAGCTGATAACGGTTGTATGCTGGTACAGGATGTTAGTTATGCCGTCATTGTATTCAACCGTAGACGGATGAAGAAGATGAAGGAGACGATGGATTAGTGAGTATGCAGAATTAACTCAAACATTGTTTGACATTGTAAATAGGACAGGACAAGTTACAAATGACATTGAGACTTGGACCCATGAGGTTACTAATTCGTTAGCCTCAAATTCGTCCATTGACTGTATTGGTCCATGAGGCTGTTGCCTATATTCTTTTGCATCCAAAGACACCTCATCTGACTGACAAAGTAGAAGTCGAAGTCGAAGACTATTATCTGAATTTGCCACGTCACTTTAAAAAGATGTAATGTGTTAAATTCTGCTACTTTCCTACCAACTGAGCTGGATACATGATACATGCATGTCATGCCAAAGGGTTGTATAGTAGCTAGACTACTGCTCATTGTTTTATTTTAGACTTTTTATTTATTTATTCAGTAAATAACTCTACATGTCTAATGTATTTAAAACCTATTTTGCTTTAGGTGATAGATTATTTAGTCTTATATATACACACACACTTTTCCAAATCATGAACAGGAATAGTGATAGTAACTACTACTGACTTGATGTATTGAAAATAAAAAAACATTCATTACAACATGTGTCTGTTATTATTTCTTTAAGGGTACACAATCTAGCTAAAAAGCTACCTTATGAAGAACACCATCAATTGTACTCTTCTCGTTGTCTGACTAAAGTATCAATTAAATTGTGCTTTGTAAGTTTTCTGTCTTACAAAAGATGTTACAAATAACCAACAAAATAAAAGATGA
Organism: Gymnoscopelus braueri; assembly: GCF_963280865.1. Lineage (NCBI taxonomy): Eukaryota > Metazoa > Chordata > Actinopteri > Myctophiformes > Myctophidae > Gymnoscopelus > Gymnoscopelus braueri. The sequence goes on from NC_137607.1 coordinate 28,527,275, forward strand.
CTATTTCATGGAAAAAGCATATAATTTATTATTATTGTGATTACATGTTCAAGAATATACGTTCAATAATATCTGCTAAACTACACAAATAATGATGATCTATGAAAATCTAATAATTCTATAGCGCTGACCATGGTACTCTAGGTGGTGAGTTTCTCCAGAACGGAACGAGTTTGTTCATTATATTATGACGCTGATCATATCCCAGAGTATCAGCTGTGATATCTAGCCTCAGCTCATTTAAAATAACTTCACACACTCCTTGCACTCTGGATTCTGTAGTAACAATGCCCCGAGTTTCCAACACATGCATGATTCCTGAAAGAAATGGTTCAGTCCATAGCATTTCAATAAATTCTTTAAAATGATTGAAGACATAGTAGCGTGGCACCGGGTATAGGGCATGTCCATAGGTTACCTCTGGGGTAAAACAGTAACTGACTTTAAGATCCGTCTGATTACTTAGTACGACAGTTAACAGCTTATCAATGCATGTTTTTATAATATCCAGAAAGACCACTCCGCACAATCCATCCGGTTGATCCATAGTCAGGGTTGAATCCACTGGAGAAGGTATCAAAAACACTGGCGAGGAGGTGAAGGAGAAGAGAAAAGACAACTTTAAACACAAATATATCACACATTGTAAAACTACCGATATATTTGTTACCTGTTAATTAATTAATTACCTGTGTCAGAACCTGGTTCTGCTGCTGATGAGTTTCTCCAAAATGTAGCGAGATCGTTCAGCATATTGCGTTTTGCTTTGTATCCACCCATCACATGATCAGCATTAGCGGCCTCTTTGATTTTTACCCGAATGTCATCAGCCATCTTTAGGTCATGAAGATAAGCTTCACAGATCCCCTGCACTCTGGATGGTATAGCAACAAACCTTTGAGATTCCAGTACGTGTATGATTCCTGATAGAAACCTGTCATTCCACAGTCTTTTCATTAATTCTTTAAAATGGTTGAAGACATAATATTTCGGTGGTGGGTCGAGACATCGATGTTGGGTCTGGCTAGGATGGTCTGTTTGACAACCATAGCAGGCTTCTTTCATCTGATCAGTTATTACCAAATCCAGTAGCCTGACGATGCATACTTTTATAGTCATCAGAAAGCATGTACTGCACAGTCCATCAGGCTGATACAGAGTCAGAGACAAATTCAATGGAGAGGAGAAAGGTATATCATGGAAAACACAGGTGATGGTGGAGGTGAATAGTATTCATCGCCTCGGTAACATTCATAGGGTGAGACATCCCATGGGTCGTATGCTACAGCGTACACTGAAGGAGTTTTTTGGGTTGTTCTTTCAGCAGATCCCTCCATGTTTTTGAATAAGGAAAATCGAGAGTGTCTTATATTGTGTAATAGGGTGGGGAGGAGGAGCTCCATTAGAGTGTAGGAGGGTGGGGTGGATATAATAGTTGCTACTTTGACTCAGAATCAGACTCACTGATTTACAGGACAATTGTCCAGTAATTACTGTCTATTGGTATTACTGAGACCTACACACTGGTATTCCTATGCGAGACCAATCCATGTGGAGACTATCATCAGGTAAAACTGGAGGTTGCTATACTGTAAGTTAGAAGTAACAGACGTTTAGAAGTAAAATATGAATCTAACTTGTCATTTTCAGCTAGCATTACAGGACTTTATATCATATAACTATATCAAATAATATAGTAAACAAAATCATTTTGAATTGAATTGAGCACATTAGCTATGAAAAAAAAACATGTAACTATGAAAAAGATTTGAGGTGTTTGATATTTTTTTTTATTTCACAAGAAACACATGAATATATTGCACACACACACACACACATACAAACGCACACACAGCATGTTACACATTTGGGTTTTTTAAACATGAATATGTTACACTTAAACACCACAAACATCATAATAAATCATGGTTTTGTGGGTTTTACATATACAGGTTTTGCAGTATTACAGTTGTCCATTGAGAACAGAGTTGCTCCAGCTGGTTTGTCCATTGCGTACTCTATTGCGCCAGACAGGGTATTGTCTATAGTGTGGAAATGAAAGAGACACGGTTTATTCAGATTTACACGTCTCGGTTTCTTTGCAGAGAGACTGGGCACTATACGATTGACTCCACTAAGGCGTTCCTCCAACAGGGCCATCTTTCGATTCTCTTTTGCTTTGACGAAAAAAACACTGATTAATTTCATCACATCCCGTAGCAGCCAGAAATCCCCTGCGTGAAAGGCTAGGCGTATTGGAAAATACTTTTCTTTCTCCATTACAGTTTTAGGTATTTCGCGAGTAGGGCCCTGAGACTGGAATCTCACCAATAGCCATAAATATGTCCTTGAACAGTCAATAAGGAAGGCTTCACCCTTCCTTATTGATAACCGGGTAGGGATTGTCTTGTCCACTTTCACCATATCTGATGGTTTGATGTAGTCATCGGTGGCCCATCTCCCCCAGAGCAGATAATCAGTGAAATCCATAATGGCAGTCTTCAATCTTTCAAATTCAGATGCATAAACTCTAACATGATGCAATCCTTCTTCAGAGAATACTTCACCCTCTTCCATTGTATACAGTTCAACAAATGGAAAACGGGTGGATGGTGAAAAATAGCACCGCAATTTTCGATCATTAGACAGTTGCCATATCTTTTCATCCTCGGCCTCATAAATCAAGTGGGTAGAGTACATCTTCTTCTTCTTCTTTTTTTTCCAGCTATCGTCTCTCTAGGTCTAGGCTTTCTGAGTTTTCTTAATAGAAAAGGACCAGAGAGGAGAGTTTTTAGTCAGGCGAACCGTCAAAAATCAGTCCACCAGAATAGCTGTAAAAAGGTCCCTGTTTGTCGTCCCCGCAGCACGGCGTATCCACTCAACAGCGAACATGAAGTGTAGTCCAATGTTAGAAATTGACTTTAAAGATATTTTTCTTAGGATGTCCAGGCGGGGGTGTTTTCGGGTTAAGTTTCAGCTCTAGTTAGAGAAGTTTTCTCTTCCTAGCAGCTCTTGCAAAGAGCTGCCTATATACGTTTTGTAGGACCACTCCCTCAGTGACGTGGGGGGCCCCTTTACCAATGCATAGGCCTGAATGGTCACAATAGGTTAAAGTGACTCCCCTGACACACCTCCAAACCGCCCTGCAGACCTCTGTTTGGCTCAGGCTTGATACAAGACTCAGACATGTCCATACATGCACACTCTATGAAGGAAAAACGATCTTTACGCTCCAAGCTAAGGAGAACGGCTGACTGATCTCCAACAGACATTACGAGTTTTACATTTTTGTGATTATTTATCATTACTAATACTATCCATGTTGGTTGAAGTGGTATTCACTTTTCTATTAAAGCATGATATGACATAGCCAAGAAATGTTGGTGAGTAAAACTTAATTTATAAGGACTCTGTGGCACAACGGTAGCGCGTCTGACTCCAGATCAGAAGATTGCGGGTTCAAACCCCGTCGGGGTCAGTCTTTATTCTATGAGTTGAATACAAAGGATGGAAACAGGCCATAGGTTTTATTTCTATACTGACTTTTTCATTTCATACCTAGGACGATGCACTCCTGAGTTGTGTGATCCTACAGACAATGCAGTGGATTATACTGAATCTTATTTAGAGGACGATACACTCATCACATGGATAAAGGAATACGGACAGACCCATGCACAACAGTATTTGTCATTCCTGTACAGTATTTGTCATTCCTGTACACTCTGGAGGACAGCGAGGCATAGCCAAATACAGAGAATAAAGAGGCCACCTAGATCACCATACTGATATTCATTACAATGGGGGTGACATCTAGTATTGAGGGTTCTATTTACAATAGACTTATAACCCTTGTGAATTCTGTAATTGATCAGTATACAAAGCCCGGTGATATTGTATACCCACCAGAGGGATATGATATTTTTAGAAGTCATATTCATTATGTAAAAACTAGGAATACTACATATAAAGAGCTAATATCAGGGTACCATGGTCATAATAGGCGTGTCATTAATGATAGAAACGTGAGGGCCGTAGTTGATAGTTTTTATGGTGAAAAACAAGGAGACTCAAAAGGAGTATGTCATGTGATGGTCCTGTGTACATATATCATTGATATGTGCGTCTTAAAGTATCAGCAAGGTATACGTGATTGGTCTATGCGTAATGTTGTGTATGTTATACAGAGAATGATTGATTTAGATGAAACCTCATGTTTGTTGTATATGAATATAATTGATAATGGTATATGTTTTTAATAATAATCATGTAAATAAAAACTGTGTATGCCATATAATCTATTCATCGATGTTCACGGTGTCATGATGGAAAGGAGCTTTACAGAAGATCTATTACGTTGCGGCTGATAAAAATCGAAATGTGACCAAATTTAGCTGTTTCATGAATACACGTACAGCAATGATATTATGCCCACTATAATCGCATTGTGGTATATTCCCCAATCATTCATTTTCTCAGAGTTTTCTTTCACTGCTGAGGAAGATGTATTGTAGTTTTATACATCCTAGTTATAAGGGTTAGTCAGCTTGATAAAATGTCTTCTTAACAACTAATAAATAGGAATGAGTACTCAGATATCCACTATTGGGGCCCAAATCAACATACATTCAAAACCCCACCTTCTCTCATTGGTCCATGTATGTGAGGGGTGTAATTACCCATCATGCATTGGGGTGACACTAAATAATTGTTTTTTCTAAGGCTATGTATACAGTAAATAAGTTAGTTTGAAAATATATATTTATTAGGAGATGTTTGGTGTAACATTAAGCTTTATCTAACCTAGACTTCAAAATTATAATTTAGATTTTTGAAAACCGTGGATTAAAAAGAGTACATGGCTGAATAATGAGCAGCCTGTCATCTGTTTACAGGTTAACTTTAATCCTGGCTAACCTTCCCCTGAGATTAATATGTTAAAAAACACATTAATAGCTCAAGAACTAATTTCCAGTTTAAATCATCAATTTATCACACATTATATAATATAAATATATTTAGTTTAAAACAATCTAGGGTAAACTAATAGTATTTAACAAAATCAGTGACTTACAATAAGTAATACAGATCTTAGTTTCAAGAAATGTTATTTGGAAACATGTACATAATGCAATTTTACATATATTACATGTTCAATAGAATGAACACAATACGGTACACCCCTATGCTTGTCTCTGCATACTATTAATAAAAGTATTCAAAAACACATAAAAACACTATACAAGACATAAGACAGATAAAACATGAAGCTTTTAAAAGTGCGTAAATAACCACACTTTTGTCCTGGAAAAGAGGTGGGTGACACATTATTTTCAAAATGTTTCTAAAATAACTGATCAACTAGTTCATAAAATGTGTGTACGTTAACATAGTAGTGTGTGATTGAGCGTGTTGTATGAACCGTAAGTGTGACTTGTACGTGGGTTGGGTGCTTCCCTCCACGAATAGCGTGAGGAAGTTATACTTACCTGGCCGGGGGAGCCATCGTAACCAGATTCCTGGCTTTGTTACCTGGCACTGGCAGGCTGGTGCGAAACTATGATCTAATGCACACAGTGTTTACTGACCCTCCCATTGGTTAAAAAATAATTACCCACCATGCATTGCATTATGGCCTGACATCCTGGCTTACTAAAGCTATGCATGTAGTAAATAGTTTATAAATGTTTAACATGGTGATAATTCCACAAATGTGGGAATTGTGTGAAAGTGGAGAAATGTTTTTAAAGATGACATTTTGAGAGATACAATGTGAGTAACCTGATATAGACATGGGTGACACATTATGTTATAAAAGGTTTCTAAAATAGCTTAAAATAGCTTCCAAAAACAATGCATAATACAAGTCTATTTCCTTCCAATCCCAACATTCAACAGCTATCATCACCTAGCTTCATAAAATGTGTGTACGTTAACATAGTAGTGTGTGTGATTGAGTGTGTGTTGTATGAACCGTAAGTGTGACTTGTACGTGGGGTGGGTGCTTCCCTCCACGAATAGCGTGAGGAGGTTATACTTACCTGGCAGGCATGCGGGAGACCATGATCCAATGTACTCTGTTAATTACTAATTCACAATAGGCCTACGGAGGTTACTTCTTCTGGGTTTAATATAGAAATGGTGTAGTGTTTCAGCCAAAAACATTGAATTCATTTTCAGAAAATATGTTTCTTCACCAAACTCTTGTTAATATGGAGTTTGAGTATGTAGATATAGCATTGTATAGATAGCTTAGCACCTTTATGTATACATTTTTTAGGTAAAAGTAATACACAGAGAGAAGAAATATATACTACATGATACTGCAAGCAAAAAAACTAACAAACAGTGAGACACTATGATCCTCTGAGACGGTGAGTAAGAAGTAAAAAATAAAAAAATACCCAGCATGCATTGTGGTAACTTTTAAATACTTGCTTACTACAAGCTATTGCAATAAAAAAGATATAAATGTCTTATGTGGTAAGGTGGTTAGGGGTTTGTCTTGTGTCACATCTTAAAAGATGCAGTAAGTTAGTTAGAAAATATATATTGGCTGGGGGTCAGTAAGTTAATCTACTCTTTTGTTTAGTAGTAAGACATAAAAAGTGTCTTAAAACAAAATGAAAGTGAAACAGTTACTGTGTAAGCTCTCCAAAGATGGATCAACCACATCAAAGCTCAGCTATTGGTTAAAAATAATTACCCAGCATGCACTGCGGTAAATTCTGAATACTTGCATGCTATGGCTGTATATGCAGTACTAAGTTAGAACATGTTTTTGTATGATGTTGTTCAGTGTTGTGTCACATTAAGGTTAAGCTACCGTTGCTTTAAAAAATTTTTAAAAAAAGATTTTTATTTTAATCAAACCGTCAGTGAAAAGGTTAGAGACTAGAGCCAGTTGCCAGCCTGTCTCCCTTTTAAAGTGCAACCTGAGTCCTATCATTACATTAATCATATCAAGTTGCACTCCACTTGTAAAAAAAAAAGTTATAAATGTTTAATATGGTGATATTGTTAGGGTTGTCTTTGTGTCACATTAAGGTTTAGCTACCATTAGCCTTTTAAAATTTAATTTATATATATACATTTTTAAAACCTGCAGTGAAAGGACTAGAAACTAGACAGTGGTACCAAACCTGTTAGACTTTCAATGTATCCTCTATCCTGATGTGTTAACATCTTTTAGAATCACATTCAAAGTGTTCAAACCTTTTTGTTAAAGGACTGTGTACTTTAGGGAATTAAAAGAGTAGCGAGTAAATGCAGCTTTAAACACAATACATAGGTTGTGTCAATGGTGCATTCTACTTGTTTACACTGTATAATAACACCCTGTGAGTGGGGCATTTTCAACCATCTATGTCACTAGGGGCCCCCTCCCATTGGTTGAAATAATTACCCAGCATGCACTGGGGGTATTTTTAAATACTTGTTTTTCTAAAGCTGTGTATGCAGTAAAAAAACTGTTTAACATGGTGATGTTGTTAGGGTTGTATTGTGTCACATTAAGGTTTAGCTACCGTTGCTTTAAAAAAAAAAGATTTTTATTTTAATCAAACCGTCTGTGAAAAGACTAGACTAAAGAACCACTTGCCAGCCTGTTACACTCTTAATGCACCTTGATTCCTTTGCATGTTCCCCAGTTTAACTACAAGGGAGTAAGGAATACTGTTAGAAAATAAAACCCTGCTACGGCATATGTTCTAAAGTCATTATAGGTATTAAAGTTATTATACCCTTTAAGAATAATTTATAAAAGAGTGATTTTTCTGAAATAAGACTATAATGTGCCCTAAGTCAATCAAAGTTACATTTTAAACAACCACTTGAAGCCTGTAAATCTCAAGTGACATTGTAGCAGTCAATTACACGCAAACATTTGATCAAAGAATAACAATTCTTATTCTTTAAGAATAAAACAAAACAGAAACCCCACTAGCCTTTTTGAGTGTATTCAATTATCACTGTCTAGGTTACCCAACCACATCCCCCTACACCCCCCACTCCCTTCACCTTTCAATACACGTTATCCTGTCTGGGACACACCCACTCAGACACAGTAATTGAATTAACCCCCTCCTACTTCATCCCCTCCCCAGCAGGGGGCGCCAAAGCCACCCCTCCACTCCCCCCTCCACACAGCAGGGGGGTCAGACATGTCAGGGCATGCTTGGGCACGCCCCCTAATGATGACGTCACTAAAAACAAAATGGCGGATGCTAACACAATTAGCATGTTAGCATGTTGTTAGCTTAGCATTTAGCTACCGAAGTGCCCTTTACTACTACTCGCATCTGTGTCATTTAAGGTTTGAGCTTTAACCATTATATTATACTTTGGCTATTCAAAACTAGCAGATATACAAGCTCATAGCGCGGCTATGAGTGCCGCGCTATGAGCTTGTAGATCTGCTATTTTTGAAAAATCGTGAAAAGTCTTTGAATATATATATTTTAAAGCGAACATTTGTAACTCAAATCTTTGCTTCTGGGGGTCCACAAAATATTTTGAGATGGGGGTCGGTGGCCAAATACATATCATTTTGGACGTCCTTGACATGAAAACGTTTGAGCACCACTGACATAGCAACATACAGAAACCTGTTTATTTAGAAGACATTTGTAGATGCGTTCCCGGATGCGGATTGAATGGGTTAATAGTCTCCGTACTGCAAAGCTGTGTTCTCGTCCTGTCCTGTTTGTATTGTGCTCTGCTGTCCAATGTTTCGTTCTGCTGCTAGCACAGTACGTCCTCGACTTTGAATTTTTCATTACCGTCCCGTGGTTGTTGTGACCAGGCGTTGGCCTCAGCGTGCTGGTAGCTGAGATTCAAGGGCTCTAGTCGCTGTCATTCCTCTTCTCTGGAGAGCTTCCATGAAGGCCATCGTGTGTCACAGGCAGCTCGTGCCTCACTGAACTGCCACTGTGTCAAATCGGAATATTTATGAGGGAAATCATGCACAAAAAAAAAAGCATAATTGGGGACAGATGTACAAATGCTTGTCACTGATAACAAGCTTCAGTACTGTGTGTGCGTGTGTGTGTGTGCGTGTGTGTGTGTGTGTGTGTGAGAGAGAGATCTGGTTACTGTATGTACATGTATTGTATGTGGACCTGACTATTAGTCACTAAATGAGTGCTTAACCACTCAAACCCTAGATATACTATGTACTTCATTGACCGGAGGCGGCGTCCCACAGGGGTCTATACTAGGCCCCCCTTTTCCCTTTACACCAAATCTGTCTGAAAATAGCCGATGTATACAAGCACACAACGCGTCGTGTGGCGACGCATTGTGAGCTTGTACATCGGCTATTTTTTGCCAAATGTGCACCCCAGTAGGCCTATAGGGACGGGACACTAGGGACACTGCAGCAAAATGTATTTTTTTTTTTTAAATAGCAGATGTAAAATTTTTTTTTTTTTTTTTTAACATCTTGAAAGTATTTGGTTCTAAGTCATATTGGTAGTATCTTCTCTTCTGGGGGGAGGGGGGGGGTCCTTGGCACACAACCTTTTCGGATGGGGGTCCGTGGCCTGATACATATCAATTTGGGAGTCCTTGGCATGAAAAGGTTTGAGAACCATTGCACTAGAGGAGACGGAATAATAGGGGACGTTTGCAGTACATCTGGTTCATTGCAGTGCTCCTGTTTAGAGGCCAATGGTGTTCCACTCTGCTATGCTCTACTTGTAACGCTACAGGTACAATGGAACTGGTCTGTATCTAACCCATGCTGCTTGTGTCTCCTCAGCTGTCGAACCAGCAACAGAAAGAGTCTGATCGTCACGTCCAGCACGTCCCCCACCCTGCCCAGACCACACTCACCTCTGCATGGACACACAGGTAACACACACACACACACGCGCACACACACACACACACACTGAACAGTGTTTGGCGATTGCTTTTTCTCTGTGTTAAATGTCAGCTTAAGTGTATGGGAGCATGCACCCACACACCCAGACACAACTCAACACGACACACAATTACGACACGCGCACACACAGTTTTCTGGGTTTTGTCAGCTTGCCACTTTCTGTGCTAATTGCAGTTTAGGGGTGTGTTGATGTTCTCCGCCCCACCACCCCTCTCTCTCTCACACACACACACACACACACACACACACACACACACACACACACACACACACACACACACACACACACACACACACACACACACACACACACACACAGTCAGGATACACCATGTCATCAGGATAATGGCATTGCTATCTAAGTACATCATCTAGGATTTGATGTTTCCTCTGACTGCTGCAGCTGTGTTTTGGTAAGCTACAGTACATCTGCCTGTGTGTGCGTGTGTGTGTGTGTGTGCGCGCGCGCGCGCGCAGTGCCTGTCTAAATGTGTCAGAGGGACTCACGCTGTTCTCTACCACTGACACTAACCACTAGAATCACACAGCAACACAAAGCCCAATTAACAGCTCAGACTGCACACTGAGCAATGCACAGCTGTGAGTGTGTGTGTGTGTGTGTGTGTGTGTGTCTGAGGAGCCCCATGAATTCCAATGCATGATAACAATGTGTTCTGTTCTGATAAAGCCCTATTCCAGTGGAACAGCAGGCATGGACTATCATCAGTGCTACAGTAGCACTGATGATACCTAATGCTTGATGCTTTTCTAATTCACTTCTTATCTTTTTGCACTTGAGCACTGTTTGACACACTTTCAAGATTTTTCAAAAATGTTCAAAAATAGCAGATGTACAAGCTCTCAGCGCGGCACAAAGTGACACGCTGTAATCTTGTATATCTGCTATTTTTGAACATTTTTGAAAAACCAAAGTTAAACTCTGAAATGACGCGGATGCTTTCCCGGTCTTAATGGGTTAAACCACATGAACCCTTGCGTCCCTAATCTGGGCAATAGATTACCATTTGGTGAAAATAGGCGAACATTCTGCGAAAATAGCAGATCTACAAGCTCACAATGCGTTGCGTTGAGGACGCGTTGTGAGCTTTCTAGCCCAGGGACAGGGTATCTATACTGTCTGACACAGACACACACACACACACACACACACATACACACACACACACACACCCACACCCACACCCACACACACACACACACACACACACACACACACACACACACACACACACACACACTCCACTCCACGCTTGGTTTGTACTTGTCAAACGTAATGATTTTTTGCTGTCATTGAAAGCTGTTGGTATGTGTGTGCGTTAGTGGATGTGTGCATACCTCCCATCATGCAAGTGTGTGTGTCTGTGTGTGTGTGTGTGTGCTCGTGTGTATCGTATGGTGACAGACATAATGCAAACCGGCAAGATTTTGTCGGACACATTGACAGCATGTAGACAGATATGCCTCTAAACTCATCAACATCGCCTCCTCTAATCCAGAGTGAATGTGTGTGGGTGGCGAGGGGGAGCACAGAAAGATGGGGAAACGCTATGAAATGAAATATATTGACTGAGAAGGGTGATGACTGGCTAGGAGTAATTTAGCGAGAATGAGAGCAAGTGAGAGAGGAAGACATATTGATTGGAAAGTCAGAATGACAATGTCACGGCGTCCCGCAGAGCAGGATGGAATGAGAGAGAGGGAGAGGGTAGTTAGTTATGAAAGATGGAAAGATAATAGAGCAATGACAGCCGTGCCTGATGGACGTGGGGACTGAGAGAGAGAGGGGGAACTAATGATATTAAGACAGAGAGATGCAGGGTTGTGTCGTCATTCCAATTGTACGTCAATCAGATTAAGACCATGGACATTTCCTCCAGAGGAAATAATGGAACTCTACATCCTGTCAGTCACAACGCACGCAGCCACGCACGCACACAGCCTGCAGGTTTGGGTACTTACCTGTATTTGGTGCAAAAATATAGATAAGATGTCCTGCTGCTACTCTATGTTAGGATGTTGCTGCTGGTGCTTGTGTACCAGCACTCACACACACACACACACACACTCACACACACCTACACACAGAGAGAGACACTCTTTTTAGCTTGACAAGACAAGTTGCCATGTTAGCTGAAGGACCCTGCACTCCAGCCTTTTGTTCTTACGGAGAATACACACACACACACACACACACACACACACACACACACACACCACACACCACACACCACACAACACGCACACGCACACGCACACACACACGCACAAATGGATTTGTCACCACAGCTTCTAATCTCCTTCACTCATCTGTCGCCTCTGGCTAAGAGGGTTATTAACTAGAGAGAACGGGAGAGGAGATAGACGAATAGGAGAGGATGGGAAGTGTAGAGAGATGGACAGAATGTGAGAAGACAGAAAAGAGGGCAGGGCGGGGAAGTGAGAGAACAAAAAGAACGGATGGCAGATTTAGAAGTGGAGAGGCAGGACACACGACAGTGTGTGAGGGGTGTGTGTTTGTGCGGTGGTCTGCCACACGCATGCACACGCACACACGCTCACCCACTGGGCACAGTGTGTCTCTCACTTCATCACTCCCTCTCTCCATCCATCCGTTCTCTCTCTCTCCGCCACATGACTGGCTTTTAGCCTGATTTATTCTCTGTCACACGACGGTGTCGCGCGCCACAAAAACAGCCGACCTACAAGCTCACAACGCGCCGCGGACACGACGCGTTGTGAGCTTGTAGGTTGAGGTTTTAACCTCGATGCTACAGTGGCTGCTTTGTTGCCATGACTACTGTGCCCCAACAGTCTTGGCCCCTGCTGCGTGTCCTCTGCCCAGACTGTCAGCTCGCTGCCAAGCCAGCAGCTATTCAATTAGAACGGGACTAAATGTCACTTAATGGACCTTTTCACACTTAACATAACATGTCTAAATGGGAGAGACAGCGAGATCCCAAACCGACCCGACGCTGCCGCGACAGCGTCGCGACCCCGGGTCGGTACCGGTCGCGACCGGGTCGACGGACTACCGACAGAACCGACCTTTAACCGACGCACCGACGCTTTCACCGACGTTGCCACGGAAGCGTCGCGACCGGGTCGACGGTACCGACCTTTAAGCAACCTCCTACCGACCCGCCGACCGTGGACTGTGGCGGAGTGTTTTTTTTTTTTGCACATTGAAGTTGAGATTTCATTAAGCCAGATCTTTGTCAATTTTACTTCAATTCTTATCATTTAATGTTTATATGATCTTTAAAGGTTATATTTTAATTTGGTATCAGTCATGATTTTTTTGTAATTTATTAAGATTTATTTCCTTATTTTCTCATGGCACCAAGTCAATTTCCGATCAATTTACCATATCTGCAGTCTTCTGGCACAGCTGTTCCCCCCCCCCACCTGCGTGCCCCCCCCCCCCAGCCCCCCCCCACCCACCGGGACCCCCCCCGGCCCCGGACCCCCCCTCGGCCCAAGGTGCCACTCATAATAATGTTTTAATTTGCGCATTGACACTTTTTTTCCCCTTTTTTCTGTAATTTATTTCCACGCGCGTAGTTACGCACGTAACATAATCTTTCTATCTATCTATCTATCTATCTATCTATCTATCTACATATATATATATATATATATATCTGTCAAGCGCTTTGCCATAATAGCCGATCTACAAGCTCCAGCGTTGGAGCTTGTAGATCGGCTACTTTTGGTGTGTTCCGACGGCCTGGGTCGGTCGGTCTGTCTGTCTGTCTGTCTGTCTGTCTGTCTGTCTGTCTGTCTGTCTGTCTGTCTAAAGTCCGCAGCCGTAACACACACACACACACACACACACACACACACACACACACACACACACACACACACACACACACACAAACACACATGCCCAACCCCGATCGCCACACGCCCCACCCCCCCAAGGTGAATAAATAATAATGTAAGAAATTAAAATCCCTAAATCTATCTATCTAATCTATCTAATCTATCTATCTATCTATCTATCTATCTACATATATATATATATATATATCTGTCAAGCTCTTTGCCATAATAGCCGATCTACAAGCTCCAACACCTCGCGCTGCAGGCGTTGTGACCTTGTAGATCGGCTACTTTTGGTGTGAGTGAGTGTGTTCCGACGGCCTGGGTCTGTCTGTCTGTCTGTCTGTCTGTCTGTCTAAAGTCCGCAGCCGTAACACACACACACACACACAAACACACATGCCCAACCCCGATCGCCACACGCCCCACCCCCCCAAGGTGAATAAATAATAATGTAAGAAATTAAAATCCCTAAATCTATCTAATCTATCTATCTATCTATCTATCTATCTATCTATCTATCTATCTATCTATCTATCTATCTATCTATCTATCTATCTATCTATCTATCTATCTATCTATCTATCTATCTATCTATCTATCTATCTATCTATCTAATCTAATCTAATCTAATCTAATCTATCCTTTGTTTACGTGGTATGCTCTTTTTGCCAGACCCAAGGGGTCGGGCTTATATGAGGCTTTGTACCTGTTTCGTCCATACATGGGCATGGTCACTTTGTCCTCCGGCCCCAGTCCAAAATAATTCTGTCCCCCAAAAAAGTCTGTCCATACATGGGCATAGAAGGGACACACGTCGTGCGAAGCCCGGCCATTCATGGGCATAGACACAGGCTGACACGTCATGTGAAGTCTGGCAGAACCAGGTCTCCTGGTCTTTTCCCCCTCTACACCGATAGCTCTCAAAAATAGCCGATCTACAACCTCACAACGCCTCACGCTGCGAGGCGTTGTGAGTAAATCCTCTAATAGTGACCTCTATTCAATTAAAACCCGGCCCTCTATTAATGACCGGGAGCGCCTTGAAATAAGCAATTAAAAGCCTCCCTTCTAATAGAAGCCGACCCTTCTATTACAATCCTCTTTTTTCCACTCTTTTTTTTAAAGTCTGAAGACTCTCGCCTCAGCTACTATATACGCCTGCCGTCGGTTCAAATCACAGTGACACAGAGTAATGTATAAGACAACATTTCAGTAAAGTACTTGAGTAAATGTACTTAGTTACTCCTCTGAATGGTACAACTACCGTAACAGCGGAATTTTACACGTGCGTAATTACGCACGTATACGTGCATGTTGTAACATAATAATACACAACGTGTACTGTACCTATATAGCTCACTGTAGGCTAACATTCTTGGGGGTCTTCTTAGGGACCCCCAAGCTCCTCCTTAGCGCCACCTATGGAGCGGTTTCAGAAAAGAAAAAAGGAAACTTAAAACAAAGACAGCGGTTTCAGAAAAGAAAAAAGAAAAAAAGGAAACTTAAAAAAAAGACTGCTGCTGTTGGCATAGGCTATCAGGTCGATTTCGGATACCGCTGTCTCTCTATAGGCTATACCTGCCAACCTCAGACCGTCAGATAAAATGACACTTCTGTTCTGGGGGGGTGGGGGGGATGTTCATCAGTGTGGACGATTATTGTTATGCAGTTATATTTATCGTACTTTGGTGTGAACAGACTTTATAGGTTCGACTCATCTGCCTAAACGTTTAAATTCCAAATATGAATTGCTTACCTCATGGCCAGGGATGTTAAAATTATGTTCGGGCCCTCCAAAGTACTTGTCTCGTCCGTATTGTTCAATAAAAATACTTTAATCCGATCGGTGGCCATTGTCTCATAATGTATATGAGTGATACACCTCTCAACCATTGGGGTCACGTATTTGAAAGCACATAGAGAAAATACGGAAGAAATGTCCACCAATCCGATTCAAATGTTTTTTATTGAACAATACAGAAGATACTGGTATTAATGAGTAAACGTCCATAAATGTAACATCCGTGGCCATGAGGTCAGCACTTTATTTATTTGAAATATGAACGTTTATGTGATTTACGGTCTAAAAAGGGAGACATTGCAAACAACAGGTTGAAGTTCATCCATGACTGTCATGATATGACATTGATGTTTCAGGGCTAAACTCGTTCATGATTAGGCTACGCCGTTCTCAAATAGATTAGCCAAAATAAATAAAATACTGCGGCACTTGGGTATGCACGTTTTATTACTTGATGCTTTGATAAGGGCAGTCAATCCACATAATCAAAGCTGTAACGTTATGCGTTATGATCATATCAATCAATGAAATTAGATATTAAAGAAAGGAGCCCCACAGTCCGTGTATTATGGCCGGTCCAGTAAAGCAGCTGTACAATGTAATCAAAATGTTTTAAAATGTCCAAATTTCATACAAATATTTTGAAATAACCAGATCTACAAGCTCACACAAGCGATGCATTGTGACATTGTAGATTGGATTGATGCCAATGAAAGTTATTAGCAGAACCTTTTTTTTTCTTCGAATTTTTATTATTTTATTTTGTTGACTTCAGAGCCATGTTGAACAGCTGTGCCAGAAGACTGCAGATATGGTCGATTGATCGGAAATTGACTTGGTGCCATGAGAAAATAAGGAAATAAATCTTAATAAATTACAAAAAAATCATGACTGATACCAAATTAAAATATAACCTTTAAAGATCATATAAACATTAAAATGATAAGAATTGAAGTAAAATTGACAAAGATCTGGCTTAATGAAATCTCAACTTCAATGTGCAAAAAAAAACAAACTCCGCCACAGTCCACGGTCGGCGGGTCTGTAGGAGGTTGCTTAAAGGTCGGTACCGTCGGTACTGCGTCGGTACCGTCGACCCGGTCGCGACGCTTCCGTGGCAACGTCTGTGAAAGCGTCGGTGCGTCGGTTAAAGGTCGGTTCTGTCGGTAGTCCGTCGTCGCGACCGGGTCGGTACCGACGCAACCGGCACTGTCGCGGCCTGAACCGAAACCGTCGCGGCCTGCACCGACGCAACCGGCGCTGCCATGATGCAGTCGCTACCCGCCTTCATGGCACCGCAACGTGTATTTCTGATCCATCGACCATATGCACTCTTCTGGTGCAGCTCTTCCCCTCCCCCCCCCACCTGCGTGCCCACCCCCACCGGGACCACCCCCCGGACCCCCCCACCAAGCCGAGGGGGTGACTTATAACAATTGTAGATCAGCATATTTTGCGCATGAGACAGAGAGCAGTTGAGATTTCATTCGCCACATCTCTGGCATTTGTACTTGAATTCTAAAAAAAATAATGTTTCTATGATCTGACAAGTTTATATTTTGATTTGCTATCATTCTAGTTTATTATTATTTATTTTCTGTCTTTATCTAACGATATCAATCAGATTTTTGCCACGTGCGTAATTATGCACGTAACATAATAATACACTATCTGTCTATACTGTACATATATAGCCCATTGTAACCCATATAAACCTACCCTAAAAAAAAAGGCGTGTCTGTGTGTCTGTCTGTCTATCTTTAAATCTATCTAAATATCTATCTATCTATCTATCCCCCCCCCCCCATAAATAATATCAGTCCAGTAATGACAGCCCCGAATGTAAGCTCCCAACACCATGATTAGCAACACGTTGTTCAACAAATAGCAGATCTACAAGCTCAGTTATTGTGAGCTTGTAGATCTGCTATTTTCAAATAGCGTATGTATAAAATAGGTGTGAAGTGGTTATTGTATGGTTCATAATATAATAATTTATATCTGCGAAGTGTAGGATTATTATAATTATTATTCTTATATTATAATTAAGAAAAGCGCATCGGTTAGTGTGATTGAGTGCCTCCCACGGCCTGGGTCTGTCTGTCTGTCTGTCTGTCTGTCTGTCTGTCTGTCTGTCTGTCTGTCTGTCTGTCTGTCTGTCTGTTGCATTTGACCAATGAAATGAATGAATTCCTAATTTATGCACGTGAAAACTTCTGCCAGGCAGACAGACAGACAGACAGACAGACAGACAGACAGAGGCCTTCGAAGCACACTCACTCACACCAAAAATAGAGTGGGCATTAGAGACATGTGGGCACTTGGAAGAGTGTATCCAATTTAAACATCCGCAGAGATGAGAATTACGTATCTGCCCGTCCGTCCGTCCGTCCGTCCGTCCAACAGACAGACAGACAGACAGACAGACAGACAGACAGACAGACAGACAGACAGACCCAGCCAGTCCGTGGGAGCGCACTCAATCACACTAACCGATGGCTTACTTTAATTATAATATAATAATATTAATTATAATAATCCTACACTTCGCAGATATTAATTATTATATTATGAACCATACAATAACCACTTCAGCCCGATTTTATACAAACGCTATTTGAAAATAGCAGATCTACAAGCTCACAATAACCGAGCTTGTAGATCTGCTATTTGTTGAACAACGTGATGTTAATCACCGCGTCGGGAGCTTACATTGGGGGCTGTCATTATTGCTGGACTGATATTATTTATGGGGGGGGGGGGGGGCAGCTGTATATATTGCTGGAGATAGATCGATAGATAGATATTTAGATCGATTTAAAGACAGACAGACAGACAGACAGACAGACAGACAGACAGATCGATCTACAAGCCAATCTACAATCACTAATCACCGCGTCGGGAGCTTACATTGGGGGCTGTCATTATTGCTGGACTGATATTATTTATGGGGGGGGGGGGGGGGCAGCTGTATATATTGCTGGAGATAGATCGATAGATAGATATTTAGATCGATTTAAAGACAGACAGACAGACAGACAGACAGACAGACAGACAGATCGATCTACAAGCCAATCTACAAGCTCCATCGCCTCGAAGCGCATGCGTTGTGAGCATGTAGATCGGCTATTTTTTTGGCAGAGAGCTATCGGTGGATGGAAAAATATATACAATATAAGGGGTCCCTGCTTCATCTCTCTCTCAGCTAGGGGGTCCTTGGGCTGAAAACCCTTGTGACAGATGATAGATTAATTGACAGATAGATACATAGATAGATAGATAGATAGATAGATAGATAGATAGATAGATAAATAGATAGATGCATAGATAGATAGACAGATAGATAGATTATGTTACGTGGTGGAAATAAATTACAGAAAATAAGAAAATAAATTACTGATACCAAATGAAAATATAGACTTTACAGATCATATAAACATTGAAATTATAAGAATTCAAGTAAAATTCAGAAAGATCTGGCCGAATGAAATCTCAACTGCTCTGTTTATTACGCGCGTGTAAATAAATGAAAGAAAATAAGAAAATAAATGATAATAAATGATAATAAATTCATGCCTGACACCAAATGAAAGTATAAACTTTACAGATCATATAAACATTAAAATTATAAGAATTCAAGTACAATTGCCAGAGATCTGGCCGAATGAAATCTCAACTGCTCTCTGTCTCATGCGCAAAATATACAATTACTATGAGTCACCCCTTGGGTGGGGGGGGGGGGGGGGTCCCGGTGGGGGGGGTGGGGGGCACGCAGGTGGGGGGGGGGGGGGAGAGCTGCGCCAGAAGAGTGCAGATATGGTCGATGGATCAGAAATTGACGTTGCGGTGCCATGAAGGTTCGACTCCGTTGGTGGGTCGGTATGGGGGTCGGCGGGTAGCGACTGCATCATGGCAGCGTCGGCGGGGTCGGCGACGGTGTCGGTTGCGTCGGCGCAGGCCGCGACGGCGTCGGTTGGGTCGGTTGGGTTGCAACGGCGTCGGTTCAGTCGCCACGGCGTCGGTTGGGTCGCCACGGCGTCGGTTGAGCCGCGACGGCGTCATGGCAGCGTCGGGTCGGTTTGGGATCTCGCTCTTCCTGCTAAATGGGGCCAAGTTTATTTCCTGTTGCAGTTTTTGTGAATATTCTGTAGCTGACAGGAAATAAAACTCAGACCCAAGCTGTTCCCGATCAACCAATGTGTGTGCGTGTATCCAGCGCTAATGTCCCAAACCAATGGTCAGCTGGTTATACTTTGTTGAAATATGGAGATGATTTGATGTCATATTACTGATGACTGATGTCACAATACTGACCACATGACGTGGTCAGTACCACATCATGTGGTAAACTCCCTATAGGGGCTTCCAAATGGACCCTTACATGTCTGTAACTCTGAGAGTACAAATGGAACCAAATGGAGAGTGAATCCAGAGTTAGAATAGAATAGTCCCCACTCCTTTGGGGTGTTTTTTCGTCACTGTATATGTATATGTATGCACAGTCGTGAAATTCGTCATCTGCTTTTTACCCATCCTATAACAACTAGGAGCATTGAGCAGCCATTTGCTCAGAGAGCCGGTGCTCGGGGAGCAATTAGGGGTTAAGAGTCTTGCTCAAGGACACACATCGACACATTGCTGGCCTGACCTGGAATCGTACCTGGGACAACCAGGGGCCCTGGCTCCACAGGCAGGCTCACTAACGCCCCTAAATTACGGTGGCCCTTGAAATTGAGAATTTAAAGAACCACCAGTATTGTAATTGTATAGCAGACGTTAAGTCCACAGACCAGCTCTGACAGTGTGATAAAACGGTTCCAGAAACGGTTCCAAATGTGATGGAACCGATTCCGGTTCCTCAATGTTCCTCCTAATAAACTCAATAAACTTGATAAACTCAATGTTGGGTCCGGTTCCTCCAGTTCCGGACCCATTGCGACGCGTTGTGAGCTTCTGGCGAATGATCCCCCCAGGCCAGAATAGGGTGTGTGTCAGGTTTCAAGTGGTTATTCTATTCCTCCAGTCCTTGAGATTCCTCTCATTTATTATCTCTGTCTCGCACTCTCTGTCTTCCAGGGATTGTCATTATGGCGTCTATCTCAGGACTTGATTATTATTATTTTTTTATAACCTTGACATTTTAACTCTCTCAATGCCACGCCCCGACATATCCCGAGTTTTTCCCGAGTACCCTCAGTGCCAGCACGAGAAATCCCGAGTTTTTACTTTTGACTGTGGTCGCGCTATTCTGTATATTTTTCATGATCACTTTCGCTTCCTGA
Source organism: Gymnoscopelus braueri (assembly GCF_963280865.1). NCBI lineage: Eukaryota > Metazoa > Chordata > Actinopteri > Myctophiformes > Myctophidae > Gymnoscopelus > Gymnoscopelus braueri. The sequence continues at coordinate 28,548,093 of NC_137607.1, forward strand.
CTACATCAGACATACCCGGAGCCGGATGTAAAAAAAAAATTTCATTTCCGGGTCACGTTGTTTTTCTCCGGTGATTTTCGGCCAGAATAGGGAAAGTCACGGTTTTTCACACGGTATAAAAAGCGAACGGAGAGGTCCACGTCTACTCTCTTTGGTCTGGGTGACGATCAGTCATCGTAGTCGTGTATCGCATCGTAATTTAGCCTGATCAACGATTATCGAAAATGTCAACATCCGGTTCTGACCGGATATGACGTGAGCCTGTTTGGGAGGGGGCGAGTGAGCCAGCGAGATCATCAATGTGTCGATTTGTTGCTCTCTACTGGTAGAACTGTATTATGGGTTTAAAACCCCAATCAGATCATTTATTTGAATGAAAAATTACAAAATTTAAAAATTTAAAAAAACGCAAATTCCTGGCAGTTTGGGAGTACTTTATGAAAATACTCTTGGCACTGAAAGAGTTAAGAAATAGGCCTAATAAATGGCAAATAAAGAGCTTTGATTGAAACGTTGGAAGTCTGTCAGGAGTCTGTCTCGTTCCCTCTATCTCGTCTGTCTTATGTCTCTTTGCCCTTCTTTTCTGCTTTGCGTTCTCTCTCCCCTTCCCCATCTCATTTTCCTTCTTTGAACCTATTTTTCTCTTTTTTTGTGTCTCACTCTCTCTCTCCCCTCTCTTCTCTCTCCTCCTCTGTGGTGGTTGTCGTTCGTTAAAGGTCAGCGTGGTGATTGGCAGGAAAAACGCTCTGGTCTCTTGAAAGCGACCACTGTTGAGTCTTTGTGGCAGTAATAACTCTACCCCTGTAGAGAAGTGAGGCAGGGATTGTGTGTTGTTTGTGTTGTTTATTTTTGGAGGCCATCTTGCTCTCTACTATGGAAGTACTGTAGTTTTATCCTTCCAGTTTTTCTGATCAGATTGTCCCTGTAGTTACAGAGAGAGAGAGAGAGTGGAGATTTACAAGCGTGTCATTGTGCTGGTGTGTTATCATTGCAGAAGTAGGTCACTGTTGGTGCGGAAATTACACAGTGAAATCCTCAGCGTTAAACTCATTCTGAGAGTGTATAAATGGAACCGAATGGACCCTCCATTTGGTTCCTTTTGTACACTCTCTGGAATACAAATGGGTAAATTAACAGTGAGAATTTGCTGTGGTCGCTCCAGTACAAGTCCCATAACGTGAGAGAAATGTAGCAGATTCCTCTATTAGGCTGAAAGCCTAACACACGCGTCGCTCTCATTTTCATTTCATTCGGCTGTGTTGTTGAGTCTGTAAGCGTGAATACTGTCATAAAAAACACACTTCCATGAGGGGAAGCCGCAGTCGTCGCTCCAGTGAATCTCAACAGGGATTTGATCCCCTCACTGGGGAGTCTTATTAGCCTTGACGCAGCCAGGAGCTATGCTTTACCTGTATGGCTTCACACGGGATCAGAGTGCAATTTCACGCTAGGAAGAGAAGCCAACCTTTTAAGGCACTCAGGAACAAGCATTTAGGAAAGTTTGTTCGTCTGTAGCTGCTCTCCATTGAGCATTAAAAGCTTGGTTGTTTTATACAGTCTGTGGATTCAGCGCTGTTCAAAGCAGTATTGGCTCTGTTTTGTACCTAAACCGTTGCTATAGTAGCTCAATTGAAGTGGAAAAGCAGTGGTCTGGTTTCACCCTAACAAGCCTCTAGTTTAAATATCAGCTCCGGTCCAGCTTGTAGACGTGATATTTTCACTATTTTTAGAAAATAAATAATGATAATTAATCGTAATGTAGGCGAAAGCGTGAATGAATGGTGATCTTGGTTTGATGTCATATCGCTCAGGCCTATGATGAACCACCAGCTCAGTGGCCTTGTGGTTAGAGTGTCCGCCCCGAGACTGGAGGTCGGGGTTGAGTTATACCAAAGACTCTGACAAATGGGACCCAGTGCCTCCCTGCTTAGCACTCAGCATCAAGGGTTGGATAGGGGGTAAGTCCCTGCGACATATTACCGTCATGTCCAGGGGGTGTACTAGTACATCAAGCTGCCTCACGCTTCAGAAATAGGAGATAGGCTCCTGCCCTATGGGCCTCATGGTTAGGCAAGGCTTACTATGATGTACCACAACTTCTACTGTTGGAAGCTGTGGGAAGTCCTCAGGGACAGATAAGGTGCTACAGCTCCCTGCTCGAAGGCACTTCAACAAGGGTTGCTGAAGCAGCGCGATGCACTTCTCATTAAATTCAAGTACAGAACACTTCTTTCTAGTCTTGGTAGTTTGGAAATGAGAAGCAGTGTGCTTCCGGTAGTAAGTTATAGCATATATAGGCTATGCTTGCGTACAGCCTGCCAGCTAGAACAAACATACTAGAAATCTCCCGAGCCTCACTAACATTTAGCTCATGTCACACACCCGGGTTTGCAGAGTTGCATTACCATGGCGATGCATTTCCAAATAGCACTTTAGCCTTCCTTGACACACAGACATGTAAATACACAACGCATGCACACAGTCGCACACTCTCTCTCTCTCTCTCTCTCGCTCTCTCTCTCTCTCTCTCTCTCACACACACACACACACACACACACACACACACACACACACACACACACACAGTTTGTTCACTTCGATTTCTCTGCTTGACGTGGGATGGGATTTTTGTTACTTTTTTCGCTACGTTTTTTTTACAAATGTTCGCATGCACACGCAGTCGCGCACTCACGCGCACACACACACCATGAAGCCATGGAGTGTAACACAGTATATTGTGTGCTTATTCCCCCAGTTCCTTGTAATAGCCCCTCTGAGGCCATTTAAACAGAGCTTTGCCTGATAGATGCCCTCACACACACACACACACTCACACACACACACACACACACACACACACACACACACACACACACACACACACACAAAGTCTAAGTCTTGCACATGCCTACAACATTTATGTGCTCTCTTGCACGAGCACACACACACACGTATGTGGATAGCTTCTCGTGACTGATGACACGCACGCACACGCTCGCTCACACATGCTCACACACACACACACACACACACACACACACACACACACACACACACACACACACACACACACACACACACACACACACACACACACACACACACACACACACACACACACACACACACACACACACAGTTTCAGACCTTTAGTTCCAGTTCAGCTACCGCGAATGAGGTCCCAGTCTCTCCCAGTCTAACAGATCGCAAAGGCTCATATTAATATAAGACATACCCGGCCCTTGCTATAGGCCTGTCAGCTGCATAATTAATGTGGAAATGTCCAACTACTCCATCTATACCCCCTGACTCCCACCCCTCCATGCTATGCTTCAACACACCCCCCCCCCCTCCCCCCCAAACCCTCTCTCAGCCTATCCATGTGTGTGTTTGAAATTGATTTGCATTCTCCTCCTGAATTATGAGTTGACAGACTTGCACCCGACGGCGATGTGTTATTCTACTGTACACCGACTGCCCTTGAATATGCTTTATTCCATGTAGGCTGTGTGTTTGTTCGCGCTCTGTGTTGCTTATTCAATATTCCATATGGTAATCTGAAATAGGGCCATCTATTTTTCCCACCCCTAAGCGTCCCCAGACGACAATAACGATGTTAGCACCTAGAGGAAATTATTCAAACAAGGCCACAGATTGGTTATTTACATAGAAATACTGTCATGCGTTGGGGCTTTTGGATGTATTTACAATGTGAAATTAGAATCTCAAAATCTATTTTGCAGCCTGTACCCACATACATAACGGGATATGGTTATGTGTATTGTAGATTACTTAGAGCAGTGGATGAACTCTTGCCCTTAATTTCTGTTTTGTACCAATCATCTCATTGATGCCCGATTCATAATAATTTGTTGCATGACTTGTTTTTTGTTCTGCTATTTGCGTTCTGAGCTTTGCTATTTGTGGCACACAACACGTCATACAATGGATTATAAATCAAGTATTATTCATCTGTAAACTTCTGTTCTTGTTCTTGTTCCCTGCTTGGCTGCCCCCCGGCCCCCTCCTCTTATCCTCGCCACTTTCTAAAGTGCTATCTCCTCTCCCAATATCTTTCTCATCTCACATGTCGCTGTCTCCCTTTTTCATCTTCAAATGGACATTAGAAGTCTGGTCCCATTCTGTCTGTGTCGTTGTTTCTCACTCTCCCCTGTTGTCCAATTAGAGAGGTAAACGGAGTCCCAGCTCTGCTCATCTTTCTCAGTGTCCGATCGTTCTACTCATTCACCCAACGAGTGTTCTCCATCAAAGACTCTGTCTCTCTCTCTCTCTCTCTCTCTCTCTCTCTCTCTCTCTCTCTCTCACTCACTCACTCACTCACTCACTCACTCACTCACTCACTCACTCACTCACTCACTCACTCACTCACTCACTCACTCACTCACTCACTCACTCACTCACTCACTCGTAAACACACGGGCCACAATTGTAAAATGACTTGAAGTCAGGGGCCACAAAGACCATGACAACAAAACCGTTTGTTGTGAGCTATAGGTCCGATAGGACAAAATAATGGACACATTATGTCCATTATGGTAACTTACAGTATTAGGGCCTGCTTCATACTGCATTCATGCATTTTGATGTTTGATAGGAACATTTCTGTGTCAGTTCTTGGTGCACAGGCTAAGATTTTGATATTAAGAAAATAGGAAGTAGATATTTGTCCTTGGCATAGAAGCAGCTCGTATTAATGAAAGTTTTTTTCATTAGTTTTGAGCACCCAGGTGATAAGAGCACAAGCTCTTATGATGTGTTTGAAGTGGATGAAGATGGAGAAGATGGACAAAATCCACACAAAACTAATCAACATAAAGGAGCACAACAGGGGCTTTGAGTGCAGTTCATCCATCACGAGTGGATGTTGTTAATTACACCAAAGACATTATTCTCCTTATGCACCCACTAGCGTGCCGTGTATGTGTTAGTTTTGTGTGGACTTTGTCCATCTTCCATCTTCTCCATCTTCATCCACTTCAAACACATCATATGAGCTTGTGCTCTTATTACCCAGGTGCTCAAAACGAATGAAAAAAACTTTCATTCATACGAGACGCTTCCATGACAACCAAAATTCAAAATGTTCATCCTGTACAACCAACCATCTAGTAAAACATTTTTGCATTTAATTTTACATTGGAACATGGAATATGTTCCAGGGACCACAAGAAAGCTCCGCTGGGGCCGGATTTGGCCCACGGGCCACCAGTTGAATAACACTGCCCTACCTCGTAGGGTGGGGGGCTACAACTATATTGTATAATTATGTATAAAATTGTGTTTCATATGTATAAACAGACCATGTTATTGTGCATTCAATACTAAGCTATTAAAATAATACAGATTAATATATTCATGCTTTTATTTTAAACATGTACAAGGTACAGTGAGTAGGGTGTCCGTACCACTGCCATTTATAAACATACCTTATTATCTGAGAACCAATGTCAATACTATCAACAATCTGTCAATTGCACAATAATGCACAAAAAGTAAGCTATTCAAAATGGACAGAATCATGATTTATTTTAAACATAAACATTTAAAGACAAATGGACATTTTTGAAAAATAAATAAATATATTAAACATGTTTTATTATAATTATTTTTTAATCTAATCTAACAACAATTTCGCGGACCCCCTGCAGTACCTCCACGGACCCCCTAGGGGTCGCGGACCCCCTGTTGAAGACCTCTGCACTAGGGTCTGTTCTTCTTTCTCTGTCTTCACTTAATAGCCATCATTCTTTTTGCTCAAGTCTTTTAAAAGAAGAATGAAGATTGGAAGTGAGTGCAGGGGTTTGATGGATGGTTTTTATTGTCACTGAGAGGGAGCTGGGATGAAGGAACTTGTCTCCCGAATCTCAATAGACACACACACACAGATAGACACACACATGCACCAATGTGACATTTTTTTCTTATGCTAATAAGCTTGGCTGTTTATGAGCTCAGTGTACGTCAGTAGAAAAGTTTTGACGGGGGTTCGATTCTACCTGAGGTGACACTTAACCCATTAAAACCGGGAAAGCATCTGTGTCATTTTCAGGTCTTAATGGGTTTAAAACATGTGAATGTGTGGACTCTGTGGCCATTTAGTCCGATTTAGCTCTGAATTTAATATTTTATGCATTTTAAATCTTATTAGGATGGCTTAGGATTTTATTAGGTTATTCATGCCTCAAGTCCCACCACAAGAGGCCTGCATCTGGTTCAGCTGTATATTGATCTGGGCCACAGTCTACAGTACCTCACCATGCTGTTTTTATTGATTCCAGTAGCACTTATTGACTTGACATTGCAGCAGATAGATAGATAGATAGATAGATAGATAACCTTTATTGTCATTCAACTCATACATGAAATGCATAAATGAACGAAATGAACAAAATTTGGTTCCACTGGCTTACTATGATCTAGAACTACTCCTAGTTAAAAGAATACGAAAATGCTACAATACTAAAATCACCACTAATAAATGTAATAAAATCACAGACAGTTCATGATGAGACAAAAATATTGCACAACAGGAGTCTTCAGCAGCATATAGGAGAAAGGTTTGGGGATAATGCACTTGTACGGGACTATTTCACTTTTTTTAGAGTTCACAACATAGAATATAGCCTTTTTCAACGCTAGATTGTGTGTGTATGTGTGTGAGGGAATACTGTACTTTGTTGAAGGCTATATCTATTCTCAGTTTTGAAGCACATTGAGTTTACTTAGTATGAAATGTGCTATATTTGACTTGACTGTTATAGTTTACATGCTACTTTTGCCAAGGTAAAAACCAACTTAAAGTGCATGCAACTCCAAATATTGGTGAGACATCTTGCTCTGTTGCTCCTGGTTAGAAATGAATATTCAAAGCGTAGTCTCCTCATTGACTGACTAACATTGCACAGTGAAACCAGTCTCAAAGTCACTCTTTTAGAACACAAACGAATGCAGACAAAGCCGATTCTGCCAATATATTACATCACAAAACACAGTACAGCTCTTCCTAATAGAAATGGCTAAATCAACAGTTTAAAAAGACAAACAAATTAAACAAATGCCATACTGGGTTTTGTGATGTTATATTGACTGAATCTTTTGTGTTCCACTGTGCATTGTAAATCAATGAGGAAACTATTTTGGATGATCAATTTCTAATTAACGACGCAATGGAGCAGGACGTCTCTCCAATATTTGGAGTTACATCACAACATGGTAACTACACAACGGAACCTCTACCAAAGTGTCATTGCACTTTAATACATGCATAAGATAAAAAGAAACAAGTGATCCTCTCTTCTTTTGTGTCATAATTAATCAATCTCCGTCTTCTTTCTCTCCTCTGTCTGTCTGTCTCTCTCTCTCAGGGACCAGTCCATTGGACAGCCCTCGCAACTTCTCTCCAAACACGGCAGCACACTTCTCCTTTATACCTGCCCGCAGGTGAGACACACATCCTGTCAGTCACAACACACACACACAGACGCACACACACACATTTACAAACAACTGTGTTTACTTTATCAAACACAATTTGGTTTTGTGATTTCAGTGCCCTACACCGACATTCTTGCACTCTCACAAGTCTTTTTTTCCATACTGAAAGTGTGAAATTGCCGATTAAGCCATGTCAGCCACGGTATGCGAAATCATCAAAGTGATAATTAAAGGTGAAGACTGAAATTTCACACGGCCCAAAGCATCAGTGAGAGATGCTGTTATTATATTGTTTGCAAGTTACTCAAATATATTTTTAAGTATAGCTTTTAATCGTTTTTTGGGTCAAATCAAAGTCAGAGCATTGAAATTAATATGACCTAAAGATGATAATAATAATAATAATAAAAACCTTGTGCATGAATCAATTAACACAATTAATACAAATTGACATAAACAGCAAGTCCATTACCTCTGGTATCAAGTATCGCAGACCTATCGAGAGAGTATATTTCCCATCATTAGTCAGAGATGGTTTAGATATGAAACACTGGAGACCAGATTGATACCAATCATCCTTATATCCTCTTGAGTCCAGAAAGGTCAGTATTGACGCATTTAAGTTAAAGCAAGTGAACTGTTTGGTTACTTAATGGTTAAGGGTCTCCTATAGGGGAAAAAAGTGAACCAAGTCGGCGTCTGGAAGTGAAAATGCTGAGCATTAATGGATGACATTCATCCTGAGTGATGGTGAGCCATAGCTTACCCTTTAGAGACAGTATCTTTTTAAAATGGCAGGAGACTTAAATGTCTGCATGGCCTCTGTACCTTTATAGCAGAGCTGCTTATGGCCATGAGACCAAGATGATCTGAGACTGTCATTCAAACCTGGATTAATATCCGCTTATCTGTCTGTGGTTCTCCTGAGATATGGTAATTTCTGAGAGACGGAGAGAGAGAGAGAAGGATGGAGACAGACAGACGGAGACATTTTGTGTACGTACGTGCATATGTGTGTGCGACCGTGCGTATCCTCTCCCTGGCTGTGTGTGTCTATGCATTAGCACCCATGAGTGTGACAGATTGTGGGTGTACGTGCTCCTCCCTATTTATGATTGAGGACCAAAGCAGCGAGATAAAAGACTCTCTTAAAAAGTTTGATAGAAGCTTCTCCACATGGCGTCTACTCTGCTAACAGCTGCTGCTGCTGCACCCAGGGAACTGTGTGAGGTGTAAAAAATAAAAAGAAAGTACAATTCGTCACGATACGACGCATTGTGAGCTTGTAGATCTGCTGTTTTCAAAAGATTTTATACATTTTATACATTTGAAAACTTGTGAAATGGGACATTCTGCATAATACTTTTACTTTTGGTACTCTACAAAAATTGATACCAATACTTTTACTCGAGTACATTTTGATTACCAGACTTTTACTTGTGTTTCTACATTGCAGTATTGCTTTTACTTATGTAAAACATTTGAAAATGGTTTCAAACACATGTACAGCGGATGAAACTAAGAGTGAATGCTCTGCATAACAATCCTTCCAATGTTTGGAGAAAGCATGACATTTCCTTAGTAACACGTCCCGATCTGTCTAAATATTATGCACAGCACCAATGTCTATTTCCATAAGGCTATTATCAAACATTGTACAGCAGCTGTTGTAAGAGTACCGGCCAAAAAAGAAGGAGAAAAAAATGAAAGTAAATCCTGTAGCATCCGTTCTAATTCTGTGATGATAGGTTTCTCTTTTGACCTCAATACCACAGCTTGCAGAGTTGTGGCAGCTTAGATGCTGTTACAATAGTGACACCATGTGGTGGAGTCTGATACTGCAACCGTTGAGGTTGAGGTTGTGCTTCAGAATCCCTCTCTAATTGGGCGAATAGGTTTGCGTGTGCAAAGTGGTTACTCATGAACACAGACAGCACAATATATGAAATAGAATAAAGGTACTGTATTGAAAATAGAAATTGAAATTTAAAGGGGATAGAAATGAAATCGTTTTATTTTGCAGAAATATATAACAACAAGTATTGGACTTTATGCTTTTTATAAACACCACAGAGGAGGCATGTGTGTGGGTGTGGGTGTGTGTGTGCGTGCGTATCAGTGTATACGTGCAGTGACTGGCGGTCACACATTTAGCCCCGGCTAAAAACTGTCTTCTCTCCCACACAGTCACGGGCACAGGGCTGACAGGTAACCTTTCACTTTTGACCTCTGCACCTTCCTCACCTCTCTCCTTCCTTTTCTCTTTGCCACCACCAGCTGACCTCTTCCATGCATGGGTCAGTGCACACAGACTGAGACTGTCCATGTAGAAACGAAAATGGACCCCTGAAGCTTTTTTTTATACTTAACTGTGCACTGGTGTCACGCACCAAAAATAGCAGATCTACAAGCTCACAATGCATCGCAGCATGATGCGTCTTAAGCTTGTAGATCTGCCAGTTTTAGCTGTGCAACACCCATGCACAACCAAGTGTAACTGAGGCTTAAACTCTTGAGTGTGTACAAAAGTAACCAAATGGACCCGTCAGGTTACTTTTGTTCACTCTTGGAGTTACAAATGGATAAATTAACACTGAGGATTTTCCTGTCCCAACTCCCATATTCTCTCTGCATGCCTCCAATTACTACAGAGGGCCTGAACACGCAGCACCAGCTGTATTTATTAAGGACAAGCTGTGTCACCTACTGTGCAGGACTCAAGAACAACTTCTAATTAGGCCATCAGAGCCAGGCAACAATGAGGCGATGTCAAATTACAGTTGTTATTTCTCCGCAGCGTTTACAACAGTCAATAGCCTGTTCATGTGTTCCTGCCGAGAGCTGTGTTTTACCCATCTGTCCACAACACAGTGAAATCCACAGTGTTACTGCAACTCTGAGTGTTGGAAAACATTTACCCACCGTCCTTACGGGTGCATTTTTAAACACTCAGAGTTAAATTAACATCATGGATTTAGCTGTTGTCTGTCTAAAATGATGCTTGTCTATAAGCCGCTGGATATAAAACTTTATATCCAGGTGTATCAAAAGATGTTCTTTTTTTTTTTAACACCCCCTTAACCTTGCGAGGTCACAACCATACTGGTATACGTTTATTTGTTCCTTATCCAGCGTAGCAAAAATGATCTGGTTGCTAGTAGGAAATGGAAGCCTCAAGCTAGCTTCACTCACTGAGGTTTAACTCTGATTTATACTGTATGTCGGTGTGGTGCGCCGAGAATAGCCAGTCTACAAGCTCTCAACACATTCATTGTGAACTTGTAGATGAGCTATTTTCGCCGCAGGACACCATCATCGTGGACACTCATAGGCATTGGTGTCATGAGCTGGCTCTCAGGTGACTTTGCCTGCGCACCCTACCTGAATCCATGTCATTATTAACTCCTAATGTTGTGCATTCTCCCTCTTGCAAGTGAATGGCTTCTTGGTGACCGTTGTCTGCTACAGTATGTGTGTGTGTTGGTGTACTGCAGTTCAACGTTCGGGGGCATCTTCCTCACCCATTAACATATTTTGTCTATGGAATGGTGTTGTATTCAAACCGATCGCATCTCTTTCAAAGAAAAAAGACAAGAAGAAAGGTTTGACATGTCTCGTTCTTCCCTTCTCTCTGTCCATCAGGACGGATGGCAGACGTTGGTCGCTGGCCTCCCTGCCTTCCTCGGGCTATGGAACGAACACACCCAGCTCCACTGTCTCGGTAAGTAACCAACTGTGTATGCATAAATGTGTGTATACACGTTTGGCATCCTGTTTTTTTTATTAATCCAAAATATGCCTCTTGCACAGCCCAAATGCTCTAAAACGCAACAACCCTTTAAAAACCCTCCTCTGTCCCTGCCATGCCTCATGCTTGGTACCATACTCTCTACTTCCTCCTTTGTACCTACTCTCTACTTCCTCCTTTGTACCTACTCTCTACGTCCTCCTTTGTACTTACTCTCTACTTCCTCCTTTGTACCTACTGTACTCTCTACTTCCTCCTTTGTACCTACTCTCTACTTCCTCCTTTGTACTTACTCTCTACTTCCTCCTTTGTACCTACTCTTTACTTCCTCCTTTGTACCTACTCTCTACTTCCTCCTTTATACCTACTCTCTACTTCCTCCTTTGTACCTACTCTCTACTTCCTCCTTTGTACTTACTCTCTACTTCCTCCTTTGTACCTACTCTTTACTTCCTCCTTTGTACCTACTCTCTACTTCCTCCTTTATACCTACTCTCTACTTCCTCCTTTATACCTACTCTCTACTTCCTCCTTTGTACCTACTCTGTACTTCCTCCTTTGTACTTACTCTCTACTTCCTCCTTTGTACCTACTCTCTACTTCCTCCTTTGTACTTACTCTCTACTTCCTCCTTTGTACCTACTCTCTACTTCCTCCTTTGTACCTACTCTCTACTTCCTCCTTTGTACCTACTCTCTACTTCCTCCTTTGTACCTCCTCTCTACTTCCTCCTTTGTACCTACTCGCTACTTCCTCCTTTATACCTACCCTCTCCTTTCTTCTTTGTACCTAGCACCTCCGGTCCTCCTTCGCTCTATAATACAACCATCTTCTCCTCCCCCTCTGTGTTTCTCGATACTTCTTCCATACTTACTCTTCCAGCCTGCCATCCTCTCCTCTCCTCTCGCTGTGTTGCCACTCCCCCAGTGTTCACTAGCATCTCTACCTGCTGGCTGTAGAATGAGATGCCAGCATGCTTCAAAGGCAGCTAGTTCAGCTGACTGGATACTCTGGCTGTCTGCCATGATGTGCCATCACACCACACTGCTAGCCTGCCCGCTACATTCACAGTGCTAATAGAAGCACCGGCTTCATTTGATTAGCGCTCCTATGGTTCAGGGCTAACTAGAAAACCGTCTCCACTGGCAAAGAGAGGCTCCCGCCGCCTGAGGGAATAACATAAGCTGCTACTTTTCATAGTATTTTAATAGGCAGCACCACAACGCCCTGCAGCAGTAGCAACCCCGCAAGGCCTATAATCTAACTGTGGGCTAAGCCATAGTGGTGCTTTAGCTATGCTACAGTTGCTCCAGGGCAAGCTGTAGTCAGTTCCTGTTCATCCCAATAATTGGCACGGTAGCTGTCTAGTTGAGTGGTTCTAAAGTGGGGTCTGGGGACCCCCAGGGTTCCTTGAGGGCTGTCCAGGGGGGTCCCCTAGCAAAATGAGAAACTGTTGAATTTAATTATTTTACCGGTTTGAAGTTAGAGAATGTATAAGAATCACTATGCTGTGCTATTCTATCCTATTGTAGACAGTTGTAGAATTATGTACTAAATCTAATTTAACAACAAAAATCTTCTCTCATGGGGGTCCCTGACCTTTGAATCTTTTCAAATGGTAGTCCGTGCCCTAATACGTACGAATGTGGGGGTCCTTAACATGAAAATGTTTCAGAACACCCTACACCCTTATCCAGACATGCCTATCCTAACTCTAGTGCTGGTTGTAATCTTGAACCCCTACAAAAGCCACCTCTCTCCTTCAACTTCAACTAGACTAGCCCAGTGGTTCTCAAACTTTTTCATGTCAAGGACATGGATATAATAGCCACACATTTTGCTGGGGGACCCCCCTGGAACCCACTCAAAGAGCCATGTTGGTCCCCGGACCCTCCTTGAAGAACCCCTACTGTACATTAGAACACGGACCATCATAACTCTGAGAGTGTACAAAAGGAACCAAATGGACCCTAACGGGTCCATTTGGTTCCATTTGTACACTCTCAGAGTTACAGCCCCATGAGGGTCCATTTGGTTCCTAACTATCTGTCATTTAGCGGGGGACCCCCTGGAACCCCCTCAAGGACCCCTGGGGGTCCCCGTACCCTACTTTGAGAACCACTGGACTAGCCCATAGCTGCAGCTTAGCCCCGCTCTGCTCTGCCCTGCTCTGCTCTCCCCTCCTGCAGTAGCTCCCCAGCGCTGGTTGTAATCTGTGCTTCCTCTCTGCTCCTGCTCTCACACAGTCCTCCTGTTCATCTCAGGAGAAGCTGCACCAGCTGCCCTTCCAGCCCACGCCCGACGAGCTGCACTTCCTCACCAAGCACTTCAGCTCGGAGAGCATCACGGACGAGGAGGGACGCCGCTCCCCCAACATGAGGCCTCGTTCCCGCAGCCTCAGGTAGGGGGAGCCTACCCAAACTCACTGACAGCACTGAGCACAGTGAATGCAGTAGTTATGGTCGATTGTCACAGCAAAAATAGCATGTATACAAGCTCACAACGCGTCTTGTAGATGTTGGCTATTTTCACAGGCAAAGTTCAAATCAGGTTTAAGCGGCTGAATTACCTGTCAACCTGTCAACGGTTTTGGACATGCAAGGTTGTCCAACAGCAACGATATCAACATGATATCAACACCAAGATAAATGCTTCATGAGACTGTAATACGCAGTACTACAATAAATTGTACGTACTTTTAGCTCCCAGTGTAGCATTTACATGTACCGTACATGCCAGTAAGGGACCAGCAAAGACCCAGTTTCCACACAATTCGGTCTGGATAGAAGAATGATTAAGTTAACGGTGTTATACTTGTGGGAAATCTCGCCGTCGCCAGCTGGAGGAACTGAGGACGATTTATACTCTGTGAAAAGAAACGGCTTGCCTCTAGAAAATAGATTTTCCCACTTTACTTTTTCTTTTTGTTATGAAATGACAACTGGTCACGTTCTAATTAATCACACACACACTTACATTATTCTATGTATTCTTCAACCAGTCTTTTGAATTAAAATAAGTAACACAAATAAACGCTAAAACAGTACTATCTATCTAAATTAGTTGGCTGCAGCCACATTTCACTCCAACAATCTTGTGACTTCTTGACTATCTGGGAGTCTGACTGACTGACTCACTTATACTTACTGCATTGCACTGTGTGTGTGCGTGCGTGCGTGCGTGCGTGCGTGCGTGCGTGCGTGCGTGCGTGCGTGCGTGCGCACGTTCATGCATCTGCATCTGTGTCAGTCAGTAATTGCCAACAGAAAGGTCAGACGTCTTCTCCTTGACACACACCTGGCAGCTGGGAGTGAGCGTGAACTCTCCTCTTTGGCAGCTAAAACACTCTTATCACTTTTCACCGAAACCCCTTTATCTCTGATGCTCAGCCTCCAACATCTGTTCATGTGTCTGCCACTGGATACCGGGATCAGCCTGTCACACTAAAAGACAGAGTGCTAATCTGAGAGTGTGAAAGTTGACCCTTATACAGTAGGTCAGTTTTTACACTCTGAGTTAAATTAACATCCCAGATTTTACTGTGTACGTCTTTGTGTACCTAATCGCCAGCTTCCCATTATCACTTTGTCTTTAGCTGTTGGCGGTCTATTTCTTTTGACCTTTCACTCAGTCGCTCCATCCTTCTGTTTCCGACTGTCAGACGTTGCTTCCGGTGTCTTGGCTCTTCTCATTATGTTGTCAGTCTGTCCATTTCTGTCTTCTATTATCGTTCTAAACCTATTTTCTTCTCTCACTCTCTCCGCATCTCCCTTTGTCCTCTATCCCCCGTCTGCCTCTCTAGTCTGTTTTTATTTATTTCTCTCTCTCTCAATCTCACTCAATCTTTCTCTCTCTCTCTCTCTCTCTTCTATCTCGGCAAGCTTGCTTATGTGTCACGCTGTCTTTTTATTCATTTTCCTCACCATGGTCTTTCATGGAAAGATATTGAACTTTTCATCCGTCGAGATGAAAGGAGAATAAAGCTTGAATGGAGGAGAGCAGATTTGTGTCTTGATTAGACGGACACCGGCCATTGTGAAACCTCCCCAGTCGCATCTTCTGCTTATCCACCGCTAGCACACGGACACGCGCGTACACTTTCATACATACTACACGCACACGTCACGTGCACACCCATACACACGCACAGATTACCTTGAATCACAGGATACCTGAATACATTTTACCCCCATTCAGTCCTCGCACAGCTCTCTCTCGCTCTGTCTGTCTGTCTGTCTGTCTGTCTCGCTCTTGCTCTCTCCCTCTCTCATCCCAGTTGAAGAATAACTCAGTGTCTCAGGTGAAAGGTTTCTTCTTCTTTTTCTTCTTTTTTTTTTTAAGGAAAAAGGAACAAAACACCATTAGAGGGCGAGAGATGGATTTTTCAAACAGGAGACATGGCAAGAGTGAAAGACAAAGTTAACACCATGATGAACACCAAAATGAAAGTAAAATGAGGCAGAGAGAGAGGGAATTCTCACACTGCGATGACCTTTGAACACACGCACGTACGTGCACGCGCGCACGCATACACACACTCCTCCGGGAACTGTGGGAGGGCCAGGCTGCCACCATTGGAGCTGTTTATTAGATTTGTCTACTGAAAGAGAGTGTGTGATATTAACAGCTACTTCTAATCCGCTCTGCTGAACGTCTCCAAGTAGTGATGTATAATCGAGAGAGCTACACAGAAAGAGAGAGAGCAGAAGATTAGAAAGAGGGGAGGACCTCATCTATTGTAAACTGGAGAGAAAAAAATGTAAAATGGCAAGGGGGAGAGAGATGAAGCCTTATTTACACTTATTTTACACGCTGGTGTCTTGCAATGGAAATAGTGGATCTACAAGCTTCCAACGTGTCACGCTGCAATCCATTGTGAGCTTGTAGATTGTTTATTTTTGTGCGCAAATAAGTATCAATCAGGCAGAAGAGCGAGAGAGAGAGAAATTAAGTGAGTGAGTAAAAGGGAGGGCGGAGGATAATGATTGGGCCCGAGAGGGAGGGATGAAGGAAGGAAGATGAGACTGTGCGTCGTGTGAGAGGAATAATGAAGATGAGAGAGAGAGAAAGTAATTAGATGCTAATTCCACGGCCCCGCTGTGAGGGATGACAATCGCACGTCTTTTCCACTCGTTTAACAGCCTCCCCTATTCCCCATCAGGTTTTTTTTTATGTCCTCCCTGTGTTCCCTTACTCCCTCTCCTTTCTTTTCCGCTCATGCCATCTTTTATCTATCTGTCCGTCTGGCCTACTTCTACTTTGTCGATCTATCTATCCATCTATCTACAGTACGTGTCTGTCTGTCTGTCTGTCTGTCTGTCTGTCTACAGTACCTGTCCATTTTTCTACTAACTCCCCCCCTCCTCCTCCTCCTCTTCCTCATCTCTCCGTCTCTGCCCACCTCCTTTGTCTCTCTCCCCGCCCCTCCATTTCCTCCCCGGAGGTAGAAATGAGCTACACCCTCATCCATCCATCATGTGTTTGTCATATCCAACTGTGGCTACAGTGCGTTTGGTTAATGAACAGCCCAAGCCAGCCTCATGTCCCGTGACATACACACAGTGACTTCTCATCCAGGACACAGTGTATCATAATGACAGACACAATGTCACCGGCTATGTTTTCCATCTCCAGCTGTGTTTATGCAAATTCAGATACAGATATGAGGCGGGAATGTTATTTTTATTTTTTTTGTACATGAAGGAATTAGAGCGATAAATCATGATGGAAACACTTGTGTCGTTGCTCATTTTCCTGCTGTCACGTTGACTAATAGTAATAATTTCTGACAGACCGAGGCAAGCGCTTACCTAACGTTACTTGCCATCAGTGCTATTGCATGAATACCGTCTTACCTATATTTTCTCTTGTATGACCGGTTAACAAATCAGACAAGAATCTTAATTGGTCCCAAGTTGATTTATAGCCAGGTTTAATACTGTTGGTATCTAGATATGAATAGTGCTATTCACAGTCAGCAATGAACAGTCTGTAAGTGGTTTTAGCCTTCTAATAGCATAAAGTCCCTGAAATCAATAGCGGGCAGACTTTTGGATGGAAGAAGCCAATCTGTGTATGGGCAAACAGAACCTTGCCTTTACTGTGCTGCTTCTAAGGGAGATGATAGTTAACTCTAGGTCAGTGTGTTCTTTCTACACAAAGCGTTGAAGCTCCAGGGGACCTTCTTCCAGGGAATTATCGCTCTCACCAAAGTAGCTTTGAGGTGTTATTCGTTACACACATACTCTTTCAATTGTGTGCACGCACAGTCACACACACACATAAAAGACTTGCAACAATACGTGCTCACTCACAGACACACAAGCACCTACACAGTCTACTATAGATGCACACACATGCTCGCATCCCTGCCTGTCCAACTCTCTCTCTCTTTCTCTTTCTCTCTCTCTCTCTGTCACGGTCAATTAGGCTCTTCATTTCCCAAGTCGCCCTCCTCAGTTTGTGAAATACCAATGTTATTTCTCTCTCTCCGGCGTCTTCCTTCTCCATCCCTCCCTCCCTCCCTCCCTCTCTCTGTCTCTCCGTTACAGTGTCATCGCGTGTCTCATCTGATTTACTTCGTTTATTGTCTTGGCTAATAAGCTCCTTTTTCCATTTTTAGTGCCTTTGTCACAGGGCTGACATCACCGTTTAGTCAAAAAGATCACGCCATTTTAGATTTCAATATTCACACATTATCTATAAAACACCACAGGGTTATAGTGCATATTATAAGTTCCTTTATACATGGTCTTCTCTCATTTAATTTGACACAAAATGTTAACCCGACGAGATATTATGCTCATAACTTTTGAACTGGTCTGTTCAAAACAGACCAAAGAAAATTAAAAAGTACATTAAAAAGTACATTAAAAAGTCTTCCACATACTTTCCACATGCAACCTAATCTAAAAAGGTCATCTCTCAAAATAATGACAGAAATCATTTTTGGCAGGGATTGCCGCGAGCTGATTTTTATTTCCCATTATAGGAGAAATATGCCCTGTTTTCTCTAATTAGCCTTTGTCTGGCTGTCTGATGTTATTCATCCCTTTTTTTCTTTTTGCCCCAATCCCAGTTACAGTATAACTCGGTTTTAAAACAGGAGCTTTTATTTAATAAAGGCAGGCAGCGCTCAGAGCTAGAGGGGCAGACAAAGGAAAGGACAAGTGTTCTGTGAAAATGAAAGTGCGTACCTGCAGTACGTACCTAACAGCCGCTGGCCGCTCATCCATCTCTGTCACCACTAACCTTTTTCTTCCACCAGCAAGGATGAGAGATTTGATTTTGTTTCCAGTATGACAGACACGAGACGAGACACACGTTGCACAGTAAAATCCTCAGTTATCTTTCATTTTTGCGAGACGTCTCGCTCATAAATAATCAAATAACCAGGGTTACGTTTGTAACCTATAGTTTATTTTAACTCCTGCAAGGGTTTTTGCACTCTTTAGAGTTAAGTGTGAACCAATTAAGCCCTATATACTTCCACATGCCTATCTACAAGCCCACAATGCGTCGCATAGTGACGCGTTGTGGGCTTGTATATCTTTTATTTTCGTCATACGAAAGCAGGTTGAAAATGGTTAGAGTTCAGTATTCATTATTAGCAATGAGGATTTTACTGTGTACTATGTGACTTGTATCTGAAGTTTGGTATATTGTGTGTGTGTCTGGGGGGGGGGGGGGACATTCTCATAGAATAATGACTTTTCATCTAAGCTGCAAGGTTGTGAATGTGAACATGTTTTGTGTGTGTGTGTGTGTGTGTGTGTGTGTGTGTGTGTGTGCACGCGCACACACACGCTACCTACCTGTGTGCTGGCATGATGATAAACGGCCTCTATGATGTTGCGCTCGTATGTCACGATGCTCTCATTTCTATTAGGCTCGGTAATTGGACATTGAGCTACCCATGGGTGACTTAAAGCATTACCTCACCCCTCCTGTTCGTGTGTGTGTGTTTGCGTGCACGCACATGCGAATGTGCACATGGTCAGGGATGACTCACACCGTGGCATCTGGAGCCTCTGTTTTGTTTTTTTACCTCGCCGTGCGGTCCCCTCCACCCGCAGTATGCAATCTCCAGGATTTCACACCAATTCTGTGGTCATTGTATTTTTCTGGGGTTTGGCGTTTCGGTTGCTTTAATTTCCAAGGAAATTATTTTGTGTTTTTCAAGTGTTTGGCAATACGGTGCACCAAACGACCCAAATAGTAGTGCTGTAGCTTTATTCATAGAAAATGTGTTTGCTATATGTATTTGGCAAAGAAAAAATTCATAACAAATTCCCTGGGGGGAATAAATAACACACAAGGCCACCAAAATCCTCAGAGCCCTTTGATTGAAATATCTCTCCCACTTTCTCTCTCTGTCTGTCACACACACACACACACACAGCATGCACATGTATTTCATCACCTCATCACCTATCATTTTTGTCTAAAAGGTCAGGTCTACTGATGTTACTATTTGGTCTTCTCTTTGAAAGAGAGAGAATTGCGGGGCACAGGGAAACATCTCGGCAAGGAGAGGAGTTTAAAAAGACGGCGATAGATGAAGGACAGAGAGAGTGTTTTGTATTCTTTGGGGTCTAATATGGACTAAAATACACATCATTGTCTCTCTCTGGACATTGGCTTGCTCTCGCTCAAACCCCCTTGAGAGCTGACCTTTAGCACTCTAGTCTGGTAGTGGACGGGCCCAATGAACTACCCACCGTGTGTGTCTAGCTGTCTATCTCTCCATCCCTCTCCCCTCCCTGTCACTCTCTTACTGTCATACACTCCATACAGTCCATAGGGGATGTGGGGGCTGTAGCCAGAGGTCTCCAGAGACGCTACCTTTGTGCCTATATCAGTCTATGTGCAGCGGTGCATGGCCATATCAGGGTGGTTTTGTAGTATGGGCTGTCAGAGAATTCACTTTACACCTCTGTGACCTGCCAGTGTCTGACACACATGCACACACATAAGATGAACACCCTTAGGTCTTGTGAGCATGTGCAACCTCCTTTTTTATTTCGGTGATCTTTTTGGCGACCTGACCATCTCCTATCTGTCAAATAGAAAACACCCACACACACACACACACGTACACGTACGCGCGCACGCATGTACGCAGATTTGGTTCTGTAGCTGAGGGACAGGCTGGAATCCCTGGTGTAGGCTTATAGAAATCCTGACCAATTGAACATTATGGATCTCAGTATCTCTCAAGGCTTGGCTGACCACCAGTGATTCTCTCCACTTATATCTGTGTGTGTCTGTCTGTGTGTGTGTGCGTGTGATTCTTTCTGTTCCAGCCCCGGGCGCTCACCCATCTCCTTTGACCATGAGATTGTGATGATGAACCATGTGTACAAGGAGAGATTCCCCAAGGTACGTACGTAGGCACACTGGTTCTGCAGAGCAGAGGTGGGCCCGAAGTGTTTTATGCTTCAGTGACAAAAAGTCATTCGACAGAAATAACCTACTTTCAGCTGAGATGTGATGCATTGAAACTTTTCCAGTTGAAAATGCGACATTTTGTCACCGGAGCATGAATTAGTCTTAAGGGGATGACAAAAAAGGAAACACTGAAAGTATACTCTGCAAGCCCGTGTCATAAGTTCTCTGCATGTGTTCTAGAGATGCGCGGATGGGCTTTTTTGACACCCGAATCCGCGTGTACATGTTCATTATCCATCCATCATCCAACCACATTCATTATATCATCCAATTTATAGATGCGCACCGACCGCACCGCAGGGATGCACAATGCACATGGGATTCTATATGGATACGTACTTGTACAAACAATGTCACTCACCACTGTCGCATCACCGATGTAGTGACTGTATACATTATCCATGGTAACAGCAAGCCCTCCGTCTCCCATCACTTTCTCACATCGCAACTTTTCATAAGACATATGCAGTCGTCGGCAGGGTTAAGAACTTCGCTAAATCAATCCCACGCCAAACTTTTATTCCTCCCTTCTTTTTCACATTTTGTTTTAAATCCTCCGTTTCTCTCTCACTATAGCTGCCTTTAGTCCACTGCATAGAGTTAAAAATAATAGAGAGGGCACCAGAAATCTCCTCCCATCCACTTGCATTGAGTTGCTCACCCAGCGCATGGGCCTAATTCACCCCTTCTTCCGGGTTGGAAATTTGGTGGGCGAGGCCTATTTGGGGCTCCAAACGCGTCACTTCTGTGACGCGTTTTGCGTCACAGTGACGCGTTTTGCGTCACAGAAGCGTGCAGCCCCGTGCGCAAGCTCGTGCGCATGCTCGTGAGTCAAGCCCATTGGTCGAAACCGTTTTCGCTCGTTCATGTTGCAGTGCCTAAGCTGCAGTACCATGAATGGCCAGCATGTCCATTTGGCTTCAATGAAACCACTGGGTTCTGGGGGCTTGGTCCACTGTGGTGTTGTTTGGAACGTGGAAGGACCCCTTGCCGGCACGTGTAGTAGGCGGCTAATATGTGCCAGATGGAAAATGACGTAATATTAAAATACTACAAACGCACGAGATTTCGTGCTTTTTAAAAGCTATAATAGGCCTACAGATAGACATTAATTTATATCCCGCATTATTTCACCCGTGGTTTATCCAAAATTTATTAATAATTATATTTGATTGACCCAAATCCACCCAAACTGTGGTTATCCGCGGCTAAAACGGCGATCCGCACATCTCTAATGTGTACACAAATATAGGTGCCCTTGCTGCTCATGCATCTGTGTGTGTGTGACTCATCCTCTTCTCTCCCCTCCTTTCCCCCGGCCACCGATCCCTCTCTCCAATCCCACTCCCTCTCTTCCTCCCTCCCTGTCCTCCTCCAGGCAACGGCTCAAATGGAGGAGCGCCTCGCTGACCTGCTCCTCTCCACGGCCCCGGACAAAGTCTGCCCCCTGGCAGACGGGGTCCTCAGCTTCATCCACCACCAGCTAATAGAGCTGTCCAGAGACTGCCTGGAGAAAAGCAGAGAGGGCCTCATCACCTCGCGTTACTTCTACGAGCTTCAGGAGAACCTGGAGAAGCTGCTGCAAGATGTAAGTGGACAGTTGCTGACTCTTGTTTTTTGGTGGGTTGTCAGTTGTCACTGCCCTGCAAGCAGTGGTGGAAAAAGTACTCAAATTCTTTACTTAAGTAAAAGTACCAATACTGCAATATAAAAATACTCTGTTACAAGTAAAAGTCCAGAATAAAAAAATTACTTGAGTAAAAGTACAAAAGTAAAAGCATAAAAATGTACTTAAAGTACCAAAAGTAAAAGTACTAAATATTTGAAAATAGCCGATCTACAAGCTCACAACGCGCCGCGATGCGACGCGTTGTGAGCTTGTAGATCTGCTATTTTCAAATAGCCTAGGTATAAAATAGGGCTAAAGTGGTTAATGTATGTTTCATTATATCATAGTTTATATCTGAAAAGTAACTAGTAACTAAAGTTTTCAAATAATTGTAGTGGAGTAAAAGTACAATATTTGCCTCTGAGATGTAGTGGAGTAAAAGTATTGGAAATTGGAAATACTCAAGTAAAGTACAAATACCTCAAAATTGTACTTAAGTACAGTACTTGAGTAAATGTACTTAGTTACTTTCCACCACTGCCTGCAAGTAACAACCCCCCCCAAAAAAGTAGTCCATAAAGTCAAGAATATAGCTCAAGCCAGGGAATCAAAGGGGATTTTTTTTTTTTTTCCTCTGCCAGATGTAAGTAAAATTCACCCCATTGTCATGATTTAGAAAGAGGTTCCAGTGAATCTGAGACACTGCAGAAAGATAAGTCAGTGGAATTACAGCAGTGTTTTATTTATTTTTTACAAAGAACCCTAGATTGGGTTGATGGAATTAATGTATACACAATTATTATTATTGTTTAATATGTTAAATTATGAAAACAGTTTGATACTTTGACACAGATAGATTTACTGAACATTTGCAGTAGGAACCAGAGATGCAGCTACAAACCGATATATTGAACAATAGGCATTGATCGCAATAGATAGATGGGTTTAAAAATAAAATGGAGAGAAGCACAGCAATAGACAAGTATTTTGAAGCACTTTGAATGCAAGGCAGATCATCCAGTCACTGTATCAGGGGCATTGAGTAAGACATCATATGTCCCACCCACCCAGTCATGCTTGACTTGGCGTGGGCCAACTCACTGAGTGACGCACGCCCTCATTGGCTCATTCACTCATCGTTGTACGGCAGTTAGTGTCTGTTTGTCAGCAGGCTGTGATGTCATAGGATGAGGAAGCTACTTTGGCCAGTTGAACCATTAGATTCATACCTGCTATACCCCGTGGGCTCGTCCCACAACAACATTCCACCCGCTATGTTCATGGCGAGATGGTCTGTAATTAACGTACTATCAGTTATTAGGACCGTGTGTATGTGTGTCATTCTGTATGAGTATGTCTGTGTGTGCATCGGTGCATGCAGGTATGCATACAGTCATGCTTACACTTCTGTGTGTGTGTGTGTGTGTGTGTGTGTGTGTGTGTGTGTGTGTGTGTGTGTGTGTGTGTGTGTGTGTGTGTGTGTGTGTGTGTGTGTGTGTGTGTGTGTGTGTGTGTGTGTGTGTGTGTGTGTGTGTGTGTGTAAGCATGTGTGCTCTGCAGTGGTGACATCTCTATTAGCTCAGTTTTGCCATGCCTGGGGGCTTGGAGAGTGACATTATGGCTCCCAGTTGCCCCATATCTACCCTCTGTTCTACTGGAACACACACACACACACACTGTTTCTCTCTCACACACATACACACTGCGTCCTCCACGTGCACATACAGATGCACGCACACACACATCTACCACCCTGATTTTAATTTCACACTCCAGCAGTCACCAGGGCTGACGGATGACTCTCTCTCTGACAAAAAAAAAGGAGGGAGGGAAAGGGGGGCTTCTGAGGGACGTAGAGAACGAGGGATGAAGGCGGTGCAGAAAGGAGGGTTTGGGAGGGGGGTTAGGTAGGTAGGTATTCCACAACATTCGATTGGCTGCTGAAACCGTCCCACGCCGGTGGGGAGGTCTGCATGTGTATGTATTCCGTGTGTAGCCTGTTAGAATGCTGTTAGAGCGTGTGAGATCTAGACAAGAGAGAAACTCTCCTAAGGCACATCTGGAGGAGCCCCCCCGCCCCCCCCACTCAAAATCCTCCACCACACACGTGAGAGAGCGAGATAACAAACGACACGGATGGCGCGAAGATGACATCACTCGTTAGGCTATAATCGTTCGGTTATCGTTTGTTTTTGTTTGGGGGTATTGGTTTTTCGAGGGGGGGCGAGCCAGCAGAGACGGGCAGGTGGAACCAACGCTCAGCGGACAGGATGAGGCAGTGAGGCGGAGGTGGATGGGAAGGGTTGGACGTCAGCCTCTCTACGTCGCTTTATGGGAACCCCGCGTTTTCTTTCTCGGAGGGGGGGCGGTGAGGCCATGTCTCGCGTCTCGTGGCAGAGGAGGTTGGAGGAGGAAGAGGAGGCGGTGCTGGAGGAGGTGCTAAGGAGGAGCGAGTGGAAGGTGTTCACGCACGGCTGGCAGCAGGAGGAAGACGAGGCCAACGGCAACTTTACAGTTGAGTCCGTTTCCACTTCGGTTTGGGCGAGCGTCGTCCACGCGGAACACGATTTGTTACTTGAATGGTGAATTGTATTACAAAGTGTGAAAGGTGATGTTTGGGATGAGGTGTTTAAGTCCTCTTCTCTCCAGGCCCGAGTTAAAATTACATTGTGTAGCCATTTGAATTGGTTTAAGAAAGTTTTCAATAAGTTTTCTTAAACAAGGAAACCCCAAGTTCTACAGCAAATTAATAAGTTAGGTTAATAAATTCATTGATGGGTTTTGGATCCTTAGATACTGTATGACAATGTGTCTCATGTGATTTGTTTATATTGGAACAATTGATTGGAGCAATTAATAAGTAAATGGTATGATGCTTTTTGTATTAATAATATTGAGTCTTCTACAACTATTTTCAGGGGTCGTTAGAATCCTTTTTTATTACTTCCTGGATATGTCCTTACTGTGGCTGGAAGTAGTTTCTTGGCCAATAGTTTTAGTCGCATACATTGTAGGGTTTTCAAGTTATACCATTTGAGTCAAACATTTAGAAGACCACTGTCTTCTGAAGTGGGACTTATTGTTCAAACCTATTGTTTGTAGTGTGGTTTAATTGGAAACTAACACCCACCACCACGACTATGAGCTGAGAAGTTATTAATCTCTTTAACAGCAAAAGGATCAACTTAAGCTCACACCTTCCTTGTATTTGAGCCTATGAGACTTGCGAAAGTAGTTTATTTACAATTTAAATGTATTGTCTTTGTAGGGAGAGGCATAGGCTGACAATAAGCTAGCTATCATCAGTTATGTGTCTACACCTCTCTTCCCTTGACTAAGATACAGTACATGCTTTTGGGAGTGCAAACTACCCTTGTATTCGTGTTAAGACATTAGTCTTTTGATTAAGCCTTAAGACCGGTCAAGCATCTGTGTCATTTTAAGATTTCTTTGGCCATTCAAAAATAGCAGATATACAAGTTCCAAGTGGCACTGAGATCTGCTATTTTTTTTATTTTATTGTGAAACTTTATGCAAATCTTTTGTAGAATTGGCCTCAGGTCTTAATGGGTTAACGCACCTGTTCTAAATGCAAGTGTCTTTGTAAGTGTCCTTTTGTCTTAGCTCTCACCTCTCACTACAGCCTCAGCCCTCCTCCCACCCAGATCATCCATTCCTTCATCACCCCCATGTCACGACCCCATTACAGAGCCCACAGGAGTCCAGCTCATCTCTCCTCTATTCCCCTCTGTTTCTCAGTCTTCTTCCCTCTCCTCTCTTCCCCCTTCACCTCTCCTCCACCTCTCTGCTCTTTTTCTCTCTCTTCCACTCTCCTCCTCGTCCTCCCCTCCCCACCATCCATCCATCCATTCCAGTCCAGGGGGCAGGGGGGGTGACCTGCCTGGCTATCACCATGGTAACCCCCATCCAGGCCGGCCCTGGGAGCCCCCATTACACCCCTGTAGGTCACCTGAGGGTAGAGAGCCAGGGAAGACGGAGTGTCAGCCATACTGCTAACTCAGCTCTGGTTATCTGTTATAGACGCTGTCAGTGAGGCCGAACAGGGCTGCACATCTCTCACTCTGTCAGCTGTGTTGTTGAACCGGAGGGTTCTGACAGATGGTTTCTGAGGGCCAACTATAGACCCATACTAAAGCTGTATAGGGTTTACAGTGGGACCACGGCACAAGTATTGTACCGTGGTTTTGGAGTGGCATGGTGTTCGGACTGTGTTACTTACATACTCTAAAAGCAACTTAAACCACATGAAAGGGCAGAAGAATTACTTCTTGGAGCCAAATCGGAATCGTTAATGTAAAGGGAAATATGCAATATTCTTTTCATATACGGTATATTGTTATTTTGTATACTACCACGCCTTTACCTCCCATGCCAAGATGGACGTAAAGAAACATTACAGTGGGGCTGAGTTTTAAAGGCAGAAAATAATTGCACACATGCATATACTGTTTTTACAGTATGCTGTTAACACATACTTTACATTCTCACTTGGGACACTTACCCTATGCAGTGTGGAACTGTCTGGCTCTCTGTCTTTCTCTCACACACACACACACACACACACACACACACACACACACACACACACACACACACACACACACACACACACACACACACACACACACACACGCTCACAGATTGGTTAATTAGCCACTGCACAATGTGAGCCAGTCCCTTAGCTGTCCATTACTCAATGATCACTGACTTATACAGTCAGTGCACACGCATGTTCCCTGCTCTCTCACACACACACACACACACACACACACACACACACACACACACATTATATATGCACAGCTAGATGCATATACAGTATTTAGCGCACACACACACACACACACACACACACCATCTCCAGTGCTTTGGCGCTTTCATTACCGTTATAAATTATTCAGGGTCTGATTGGGGCCCCCAGGGCCTTGCTCGTGCCCGGCTGTCTGTCTGTCAGCGTGGCTGCCATCATGTCTCTATTAGCCACACACACAGCACACGTTGGCCCGGCCGACGCATTGTTTATTAACTAGCTCTGCATCTCCATTATGCTGCTTTGACACATACAGTCAGAGAGGCCTGCTTTGCGAGCACACGTATATAGTACATGCACCATGCATCCTACAGTATAAGCACACACACACACACACACACACACACACACACACACACACACACACACACACACACACACACACACACACACACACACACACACACACACACACACACACACACACCCTCTCCTCTCCTCTCCAGAGTGCTGCATGTCCTACAGGGTGTTTGATTATGCTATATAGCCTTCCCTAATGTCCTGAACAGACGCACACCCACACACATGTCCACACACACACACATCCTGAACAAACGCACACCCACACTCGTGTCCGCAAACACGAGCTGAACAAACACGCACCCACCCACACACACACATCCTTCCTTCCACCTTATTTCCAGGAAGCCGGCTCCAGCCAGCTGCTGGAGATTGCAGGGTAAATTACACCATCTCCAAACTGACAAGACATTTCACGGTGAATGTTGGAGAATATGGCTGAGGTCATTCCCATTTCCATTAGCCGGGACCCGGTGAAGGGAGCCGCTATGTGTCTCTGGACCCTTTCCGTTCTTTTGCCCTTGCCGTTCTTTCTCCCGCCTTTTGAGAAGCGTAAACAGAATGCAAGGAGAGCTGCCATCCCCAAGGTCATATAGGCTTACGCGATGATGATAAAATATTTACACGTATTTACACAAAAATGTGACATGACAGAATAACTGGTTGGGACTACAGTATGTAATGTATTTTGGGACCATCCAACATACATTGTTTGGAGGAAGACATGTCGGAGGAAAACATGATACATCCATAGAGTCAACTGCTCTGCAATTGTGAAAAAGTATTTAATTATTTCTTTTTTTATTTATTCAAATGTACGCCCGTGTGCGCTAATGAAAAAACTAGGATTTTATGAGCCCTGGCCTCATTAGCCATCCTAAAACACACAAAGGACAATGTATAACTTCAAGTTCAACTGAATGTGATTAAAGTTCCTCTCAATGTGGTGTGTGTGTGTGTGTGTGTGTGTGTGTGTGTGTGTGTGTGTGTGTGTGTGTGTGTGTGTGTGTGTGTGTGTGTGTGTGTGTGTGTGTGTGTGTGTGTGTGTGTGTGCGCGCGTGTGCGTGCTGTGTCCAGGCTCACGAGCGCTCAGAGAGTGTGGAGGTTACCTTCGTCACGAAGCTGGTGAGGAAGCTGATGATAATCATCGCCCGGCCCGCACGCCTCCTGGAGTGTCTGGTAAGAAATACGGACCTTTAAGCCGTGTACATACGAAAATTGCCGATCTACAACCGCTGAGCTTGTTTTCACTATTGCATTTCTTAAAAAAGTATATCATATATTTTATACTTTATTACATTTTTTTTTAGCATAGTCTTTCTTTCTTTTTTTTTAAAGCGCCTATGTTATTACTGTAAATTGAGTTGGGTTTGAAAAATTACAGTGGAATTATGTCCATTCCTCCAATTATGTTTTTTTTCCTCCAAGGAATTGCTTTTTTATAGTGGAGAACTAATCTGCACGCATGGTTAATAAACAATTTAAAACTATCCAGCCCTAAGTGAGAGGTGATTCAAGCAGAGCGCTTCATTTATGGACTTCCTCTGGGAAGTGAAGTTAGCGTGTGTGTGTGTGTATGTGTGTGTGAATACACCCTCAGAACTGGCACTGTTCTGTCCCCCCCCCCCCCCCACACACACACACACACACTTTCAAGCCAGCCGTGCCTCCAGTCCACGCTCTCTGCCCAGCTAGCGTTAGGGGAGTTGGGGTAGACATAGTGCTCCATCAGCCCCCCCCCCCCCACACATCCAACCGCTAAGCAGCCTGTCTTTTAGAGCAGGTGGAGGCTGTGAGATGAACCGAGAGGGAGAGAGTGGCCAATGAACAAAGAGAGGAATGGAAGGACAGACATAAAAGACATAAAATTAGAGAGACTGATGGGTTTTTTAAGAAAATGTTTACAATGCTTTACAATAATGTTCAGACATTCACACCGTATTTAGCAAGACACAGAGTCTAAGAACAGCGTGGCTTCCCTGTGCAATTGAAAAGGCTTTCAGACAGTTGGTTAAATTAATTAACCAACAATTAATATTACCTGTCAAACTGGCTTGACTAACCCTAAATATAATAGCCAACATCTTAATAATGTAAATTGAAAACATTTCCTCAGTCTTACTGTAGGGAGAGAATTGCTTTACATGCTACAGTGATGTGCATATTGAACAATGCCTACACATCACCAATGCTGTGCTAAAGTGCTATCGTGCACTTTGTGTACTAACGTCGATAACGTTGCCTACAGAGCTTGGCCTTGTGGTGCGCTTTGGTGCCATGGTGTAAAAAAAATGAGTTTCACTTTTTTACTTAGTTTGACATGAAAAATGAGATTTGCTTGCTAGGTTGCGGCTCAGCAGGCAGGTCATTCTATAGTCCAGATGCACAGTCCAGATAGCAGAGAGGAGAAATAGAGGAGAATGGAAGTGCAGAGAGGAGAGCGATGTACAGAACCATGCTTACTGTACATCTGTTGCTTTGAGTAATGCTTTGACTAATGCCATGCGAGATGGGTTTTTACAAATGGAACACACACACACACCTGCCCCCTCAGGTGTGTGTGTGTGTGTGTGTGTGTGTGTGTGTGTGTGTGTGTGTGTGTGTGTGTGTGTGTGTGTGTGTGTGTGTGTGTGTGTGTGTGTGTGTGTGTGTGTGTGTGTGTGTGTGTGTCATGAGGTGAAATAACAGCAATATGTCGTTGTCAGAGGACACAGCGAAATAACCCTTGATCTATACTTGGTTGTGTGCGGGTGTCGCACTGCAACGCATTGTGAGCTTGTAGATCGGCTATTTTTGCGCAACTAAGTATGACTTGCTTTTAAGAGGATGATTTGTATTTATTGTTGTGAATACATGAACCCCCACAATCCAGCCTAAACATTAGTTATACTGAAGATCTTTTGCTATACAGTGGAAGGGTTATGTTTTCTGTGCCATGTACCAGTCTCTCTGTGTCTTGTTGTCTGTTCATCTCTATGACCAGCAAGCCAACACAACATCTTCTTACACTTTTCTCCTCTCTCTCTCTCTGTGTGTGTGTGTGTGTGTGTGTGTGTGTGTGCGTGTGTGTGTGTGTCTGTCTCCAACTGTAGGAGTTTAATCCTGAGGAGTTCTACCACCTGTTAGAGGCAGCAGAGGGCCATGCCAAAGAGGGCCAGGGCATTAAGTGTGATATCCCCAGATACATCATCAGCCAGCTGGGCCTCACCAGGGACCCCCTGGAGGGTAGGCTAGCATCAGAGCTTCCCTCTTTGTGTGTGTGTGTATGCACGATCAGTTGAAGAGCTGATGAAGAATGTGCTTTAAATAATACACCACTATTGAGACTGTAATTCAAAAAAAAAAAGTAGTTTATTACTAATGGAATGACTTAACTTGATGGTATTCATTGATTTGACCGGCAGGAGTGGCAGGAAACTCAAATGTAAACAGGTTCTCTTTAATATTAATACTAATTGATATTCAATTTCACAACATTTAGACAAATGTAGGTAAATGCCAGTGGATCTGAGAGCTAGCGTTTATCATTGGTTTGATTTGTTAAGTCTGTAATTCTTCATCTTGTGTGTCTGCAGAAATGGCCCAGCTGAGCAGCTATGACAGTGGCAACCCAGACACACCGGAGACTGACGACTCCATAGACGTGAGTGTTTTATTCTCATGGTTGAGTTAACTATTAACAAATAAAAAGTTGACTTTTGAGAAGTTTCGACCATTCTATCCCCACAGACATATTTCTGCCCCTTTTCAGTACAAAGGAGTCTTTCTCAAATGTAATGAACTAGACCTAGTTTACTACAACAAGTACCCGTTGTACCCGTTCCCAGAGTACCCCCCTCCACCACCAGAGTTATGCCCGGTACAGTCATAGCCACAGACAGTCAGAGATTCTATGAATTTATATATATATGTGTGTGTGTGTGTGTGTGTGTGTGTGTGTGTGTGTGTGTGTGTGTGTGTGTGTGTGTGTGTGTGTGTGTGTGTGTGTGTGTGTGTGTGTGTGTGTGTGTGTGTATTTTCCAGGGTCGAGGAGTGCCACCACCTAAAACTAAACCACCTCAAGAAGAGGACTTTGAAACCATCAAGCTCATCAGCAACGGTGCCTATGGGTAAGATGTTTCTCAAAAACAGCTTGTACATCTGCTATTTTTGAACCTTTTTGAAAAATCTTGAAATTGTGAGAACTACTGATATTAGGAGGCATTTGTAGAATCAGCCTCAGGTCTTGATGGGTGTTAATCTACCCCAAACAATACAAAATAGGGATGCCCTGGGTTCATGTGGTTTAATCAATCCTCTGGTGCTCCTCAGGGCTGTGTTCCTGGTTCGTCACAGGGAGACGCGTCAGCGTTTCGCCATGAAGAAGATCAACAAGCAGAACCTGATCCTGAGGAACCAGATCCAGCAGGCGTTCGTGGAGAGGGACATCCTGACCTTCGCCGAGAACCCCTTCGTGGTCTCCATGTTCTGCTCCTTTGAGACCAGGAGACACCTCTGCATGGTCATGGAGTACGTGGAAGGTTAGTAAGCACACGCTCACATTTATGAGCTGAGTTTTTTCAGTGGGTGTTGGGGGGGGGGGGGTACCTGACACACCCACGAACCAACAGTTTACACTATCCTGTAGAATTAGTGTTTGTTTATAGAATAATAACATGCCTGTTGTACACCAGCAGTAAACTGAGCACATGCGCAGTACGGTAGTGTTGGGCAGCAGTCATTCCATAGCCGGCGTTGACAAATAAAAACGCTAAATATAATAAACAGCTTACATTTTGGGTAAAGTTAAAAACGGGCGTCGTCATTTGGTGCATATGCTAATGAGCAATGGCCGTGTGCAAATTCAGATCAATTGCTCAAGCCATTGAGGACAACCGGGCAGTACAGACAGGTTTCCTGTCCACACAGGTTTCCTGTCCACAGAGGTTTCCTTAATAATATGTAGGAGAACTTGCCTGTAAAATGTTTGTGAGACTTTGCATAATATGCAGGTAGTGTGCTCCTTCAGCAGACCTAACGTGGTCTTTCCTGCACCCAGGGAGCGTGTATCACACGGCCTCCACTCATTTATAGTGAAAGAGAAGTAACTGGAAATATTGATGTGGTAGATGTTAAGTCTACTGATTACTTTTCAAAGATGTAATACATTTGGAATGCTGAATGCTGCTCTGACTGCTAAACTTGGGAGAGATCAATGTGGTGTGGTTTGAATTTATAAAAGATTTGGACCGGGTAATTATGCCTCCGCCCGCAACAGCCGTGGCTGGACGCATTATGCCTTCTAGTTGTTCGATATACATCTGTCTGTCTGTCTGTCCCATTCCCATGAATGCGATATCTATTAGGAAAGCCTCGAGTGAATTTCTTCAAATTTGGACCCTACAAACTTGGGACTGAAGCATGAACTAATTAGATTTTGGTCCATCCCATTCTCTTGTACTCTCAGAAACACCTGGAGGGGGTTCATTACCTCTGGAACAAACCTACACTTGGACTCAATGATTAACTCATTACAATTTGGTGGTCAAAGTTCAAGGTCACTGTGACCTCCAAAAACATGTTTTGGCTATAACGTGATCATTATTATGCTAATTATGTCCAACTTTCACACAGGAATGTATAATGTTTAAGTATATAGGCAAGTATAATATCTCTGCTGTCGGGCAGAAACCAGCTATGTCCAAAATATTAACTTTTCAGGAAATGGAAAAAAAGAACACAATACTGCCTCATCAAAGTTGGTATGGTGACTTTATACACTGTCAGATTCTTGAATGTGTTCTTATATTATCATCACTTTACCCAAATACAGCTCAAGTGTAGTTAGGAGGTTTTTGACCATTAACGTGGAGTTTTTTTTCCCCCCTGTCTGACTTCGTCATTCTAATCAATGGTGTTCAATAGCACAGTTTTCAGTTAAACTGTTGCTTCTTCCTATTGCATAGACGAGAATATTTTTACTGTAATCTCACTAAGTTTTACTTAGACTACCGGTATATAATATTTGGGTATAAGATTTTAGTAGCTCATACCCATGTGCTGGAAGGCAAGCTCTGCTCCTGGCTCACATTTTCTGTTTGGGAATGTGTTGTGTTTTGTTTGTGCTGTTTCTCTGGTGCTCTCCGTCTGTGTCCAGTGATATCACTTTGTTTCTTATTTTTCATTCTCTCACAGCATTTTTGTTGTGTCTGTCTTTTTCTTAAGCTGTCATTGTCCGTCATGTGTATCTTACTCTTGACACGCTGTTGCTGTGTCTCTCTCTCTGTCACTCTTAACTGGTTGTGCGTGTCTGTGTCTCTGTGTGTAGGTGGTGACTGTGCCACTCTTTTGAAGAACATAAGAGCCCTGCCAGTGGACATGGCACGCATGTACTTTGCAGAGACGGTCCTGGCGCTGGAATATCTGCACAATTATGGCATCGTACACAGAGACCTGAAACCTGACAAGTAAGACACACACACTTTTAAAAGTTGTTTTTACTTTAACATAGATGTCTGGCATCAAATTCTCTTTTTTGTTTTATTTACTTCCTTTTCAGCCTAGGATATGTTTGGTGATTCACTGACTCCTCATTGTTAAAACACGGCACGCATGTGTGACAATCACTCCCTCATGTAGTATTCAAACAGCCAGCAGCATAACCCAGTTCATCGCTCGTTTTACCAACATATTCAACAAGGAAACATGCTGTAAGCATCTCATTATCCCACAGCCAGCAAAGTGCAGGCATTTCATATTTTACTGGGCAAGTCATTAAATTCACAATGAGTAATGTCTCATGAAGTAACTGGACATGAAGTAGCAAAGCTTTTATAACGGAGCACTTGGTCCTATTTAGCAACTTTGAGCATACATTCAGCTAACCTACCAACTTAGGCCAGGGGTCTTCAACGTTTTTCAGGCCAAGGATCCCCTAGCTGAGAGGGAGATGAAGCAGGGACCCCCCTCTATATTGTATAAAATTGTGTTTCAGATTAAACTTTTTTGTTTTCCCCCTCTACACCTAAACGACCTCTTTGCCAAAAATAGCCGATGAGCCAAAGCTCACAACCCCTCGCGCTGCGCTCCTCAGAAAAGGGATGCTAGGGTTCAAGTGGTTAATGTCAAAATAAAAAAATAATTTCACACAAAGATTTGGAGGCCCCCCTGTAGTAACTCTGAAGACCCCCTAGGGGTCCCGGGCCCCGTGTTGAAGACCACTGATTTAAAAGAAAGACTGAACTTCCAGTTCACTAGTCCATCCACTAGAACGTAGAGTAGACCATAACAAGAGGGAAGTCCAGTATTATTGTTCTTGTTGTGTCGTGTCGTGTCGCTGTTAGCGCTTCTTGTGGACCTTGCCATTCTAGCCTTTCACTTCTTGTACCTGTTTGAGTAGTGACAAATACACCCTCTTGATTCTCTTGATTATTGTTGTCTCCGCCAGGCCGAAAGGCATGGCGAGAGAGTATGTTTTACCCTCCGTCCGTCCGTCCGTCCGTGTGTGTGTCCGTGTGTCCGTCTGTCACCAGCTAATCTCCGCCACCGTTGGCTTGATCGCAGCGAAAACTCCCTGGATGCCAATGCCGAACTTCTGCCCCAAATTTTTCACTTGGGCCTTTTATAGCGCCACCAGGAGGCCGATTTGTGCAAAACATATTTTTTGACAGTACTCCTACAGATTTTGTCCAAAAATCTCGCAAATTGGTACACAGTATCTCTATAGTCATTAAACCAAACTTGTCTTTCAGATTTTTCATATTCCATCCTGATTGGCTAAAAATGGCTTCCAAAGTTTGCAGGAGTGCTCCATTTTCAACAAAATGCCTCAAATCATGAAGACAGCATGCAATTTCGTTGAAATTTTGCACGCATATTTCCACTATGCCGAGGAAGAAATGCCACTTGAAAATTTTCAAATCAGCCTCATGGTGGCGCTATAACAGGCCGATTCATGTTTTTACCTATAACTGCACCGATCTGTGTAAAACTTTGTATGCGCACTCCCTAGAGGTCAAGGAAAAACCTTTGCCCTGCATTTTTCCCATCTGCCTTTTATAGCGCCACCAGGAGGCCGACTTATGTAAAACACATTTCTTTATTACTCCTTCCGATTTTATCCAAATTTCACGCAAATGGGTACACATGATCTCTATAGTCATGTGATCAAGACGGATGTGTTTGATTTTTCATATTCCATCCTCATTGGCTAAGATTGACATCTAAAGTTTGCAGTAGTGGCTTGTTTTGAACAAAATTCCGCAAATCATGAACGCACCGTCCGATTGCGGTCAAACTTTGCACGCACATTCACACTATGTTGAGGAACAAATGCCACCCTTTTAACATTGGCCTGTTATAGCGCCACCAGCAGGTCTAATTTAGCAAAAAAATATGTTGCACAAAATGCCTCAAACCATGAATGCAGTGTCTGATTGCCGTGCAAGGCCTAAGAACAAATGGTACCCTTGGGCCTATTATAGCGCCACCAGGAGGCCACAATAACCTACCTGACCTGGCGGAGACCTGTGCTCCGAGGAGCACTTTTTCTAGTTTATTTTAAAGTCATAGGTTTCGGTTCCCGACAGGCACTGTTCCTGGTCTGGCTCAGTTAGGTTGCTTCGTCTTGTTTTATCTTCCATGACCATGATATTTATAGATCATAATTTTTGTTTCCCTTCCTGCAGTCTGCTGATCACGTCCATGGGCCACATCAAACTGACAGACTTTGGTCTGTCTAAGATCGGTCTGATGAGTCTGACCACCAACCTGTATGAAGGACACATAGAGAAAGACACCAGAGAGTTCCTGGATAAACAGGTACGTCCCCTCAACCAGAACACAAACCAATTTTAAGTTATTGTTCATTTATTTCATAGAAAATAAGCTCTGACCTCTGGACGATTGGCTGTTGCCCGCTGAAGTGGCTAGTGGGAAATATAGTATTATATTTACCAGCATTTGGTTAACCTGGTACCAAGGCTACATAGTATTTTCTGTAATCAGTGAGTTCAGTCAGTATCTAACAAGTATCTAAAGAAGCAATAATCTTTTCTCTTCTTGCAACTAAGTTTTGTGTGTGTGTGTGTGCGTTTCCATCTGTCCGTCCAGGTGTGCGGTACCCCAGAGTACATTGCCCCTGAAGTGATTCTTCGTCAGGGCTATGGGAAGCCAGTGGACTGGTGGTCCATGGGAGTCATCCTCTATGAGTTCCTGGTGGGCTGTGCTCCATTCTTTGGTGATACCCCAGAGGAGCTGTTTGGACAGGTCATCAGTGGTGAGTACCAGAGGCCAGAATCTCAAAATGTTGATCAGCTAGTTATATCTGAATAGCACGTAACCGTTGTCCTCCTCAACTGTCACACAGTAAATATTCAGTCATGCATTTTGTGTTGACCATCAAAGGGCTTTCCCACCCCGGCCTTAAAACCAATAAACATCATTAAACCCTCCCACTGGATTGATTTGGCCACACTGAGCATGGTTATGCAGCCGTGCTGACTGGGCATGGTATAAAGTGTTCCCCGTCTAACAGCACCAAACCGTTGGAATGGTTATTAACCATTCTCAGAACCGTTCTATGGTGTGGTGGAAAAGAGGCTATATAATTCTGGGAAAGGGGGGTCCCAATAGGGCAATTTGAGGGAATGTTATAGTTTTCCGCAGAAAGGGCATACAAGGCAACATATTGCGGTGTGACGTCACTAAGGTATACCCGAGGAATTGCAGTGTAAGGTATGCTGAATTAAATAAATCAGGTTAGCTTTAACAAGATTACATTGCATCCTATCTATCAGCATCACAAGTTAATTCATTTTATGAAATATGTGTCCCTAGAGCCAAAACAAAGTTTGGAAGTGCAATGTTGTGTTGTATCCATTACTCAATGTAGGCATTACTGAGGCTGTATTTCATTATTAATGTCTTTCTATCTAGCTATCGTAGTGGTGGGGGGAGGGGGGAGGCGGTGAGAGACCACACATAACATGATCTAATCATTAGAAATGGTTGAGACATGGAGACGCTGTTCCATCTTCTACATGCAGAGGCATGACTTACAAGAGATGAAATCGATTGTGATTTTCCCTGTTCGTTCTGTTCCCCTTTGATTTCCTTTTGATGAAAGGGCAAATCAATGATCATAAACTCCCATTGATTTTGTATATCTTTTTTTATGAGCGTGTCTCTGTCCATATTTATGCCGTGTGTAGGTAAGGTCTAAGTGCCTCCGTGCATGGGTGCTGTATTGTTAGCCTTCTAGCAGATTGTATCGTATTCCCCCCAGCACCCTCCTGAGTTCTTCTGCTTTTTAACTTGCTTTTTTTTAGTCACAGAAATTCCAGTTCAACTCTGTTTGTGTGTTGGACTGTAGATGAGATCATCTGGCCAGAGGAGGAGGAGGCTCTCCCACAAGAAGCCCAAGACCTCATCTGCAAACTTTTAAGACAGAACCCTCTAGAAAGACTGGGCACAGGTAACACACACACACACACACACACACACACACACACACACACACACACACACACACACACACACACACACACACACACACACACACGCACAGACTCAAGATTCAATAGGTGTCATTCATCACATGCTCATGCAAGTATGTGCAGTGACATGTTGGTGTGACCGTTTCCACCTGTCTGTGCTGACATGTCCAATATATCGCCGCTGTCTGGTGGAAAACTACGTTATGTGTCTAAAACCATTACTTTTCAGGAAATGGAAACATTAATCTGTGTTCTAATAGATCCAATGTAGTTATTATTTAGTCAGATCTTGTTAATACTTTTAGTTGCTTCAATATTTATAAAACGCACATACAGATTTTTACGGCCAGCCGTAACACAGATGTAACCACTTTCAATCTAGTTTAGCTATTTTGGGCATGTCCTTCCTTATACAGTAGGTGGAAACTTTCAAAAAGTTTCAAAAATAGAGGTGTTTTTGCTACTTTTGCATGATACTGTCATAGGACAAAGTATGAAAAAAACATTAAAAGATTAAATATGGAGATACAAGGTTTCTGGTCGACAGCGATGATATATAATAAGACGACAAATATCAATGTGTGACAAACAAAGGCACACATTGATATTTGAATCCTGCTTCCACAATAAGTAAACTCCAATTGTAGCTTGACATTAACAGTGTCTCTGTTCTTCCCAGGGAATCTTGTCTAACCTCCTTCTCCCTCTCTCTTTCTTTATCACACCTCATTCCATCCCTTGTTCCACTCTCCGCCTCCTATCCCTCCATTCCTCCATCTCTTCCTGTGTGCAGGCAGTGCATATGAGGTGAAGCAGCATGCCTTCTTCAGAGAGCTGGACTGGAACAGTCTGTTGAGGCAGAAGGCAGAGTTCATTCCACAGCTAGAGTCGGAGGACGACACCAGCTACTTTGACAGTAGGTGTCTCGTCTCCGTGTGTGTGTGTGTGTGTGTGTGTGTGTGTGTGTGTGTGTGTGTGTGTGTGTGTGTGTGTGTGTGTGTGTGTGTGTGTGTGTGTGTGTGTGTGTGTGTGTGTGTGTGTGTGTGTGTGTGTGTGTGTGTGTGTGTGTGTGGGTGTCTGCATGTCTGTCTGTCTGTCTGCCTGTCTGTCTGCCTATGCCACACACACCTCTCCTGCCTAATGAGCCCATACACCATACACTCTGTTAACAAGTGCACATGACTGTACGCAGTTCAGAGATGAGCAGAACACTGATGTGTGTGTGTGTGTGTGTGTAATATGCAGGAATATATCAAATTATATGTTATATATACTATATATTGTGCACTAATTTAGTCTCTTGTCTTAACCACATGAACCCTAGGGGCCTTATTGTAGGCATATGATAAATAGGCTGTTTTCAGTGAACACAATTGGTGTAGAGGGACGAACTGAGGGGGGTGGGAGTATAGACCCCTGGGATACGTCGATCAACGAAGTATATACAGTGGGGTGTAAGTGGTTAATTTGTGTATGTGTGTGCGTGTGTGTGTGTGCACAGCTCGTCAGGACAAGTACCACCACGTGGACTCGGAGGAAGAGGAGGACACCAACGATGATGAACATGTGGAGCTACGGCAGTTCTCTTCCTGCTCTCCTCGCTTCAGCAAAGTACGCAAACACACACACACACACACACACACACACACACACACACACACACACACACACCCCCACACACACACACACACACACACACACACACACACACACAATGTTCTGACTGTACACACTGTTCATGCCAAGCAAGCACCGTTGCTCTTCAGTTCGTACTAGTGTGGTGTTAACTTTTTAACCCATTAAAACCGGGAAAGCACGTGTGTCATTTTAGATTTTAGCGTTGGCTATTCAAAAATAGCAGATCTACAAACTCACAGCACGTCACTTCGTGCTGCAATGCAAGCTTGTACATCTGCTATTTAAAAATAAATAAATAACACAAATCTTCTCTTCTGGGGGTCCCTGTCGCAGAACATTTTCAGATGGGTGGATACATATCATTTTTGGGGTCCTTGGCACGGAAAAGTTTCAGAACTTCTGATTTAGAAGGCATTTGTAGAATCAGCCTCAGGTCTTGACTTAGTGGGTTAATTTTACGCTGGCCTGAGCAGATAGTCGTACAAGACACAATTACTTCTAATCGTTTAACATAATGATAGTTTAGAAGTTAAGAGTTGTTGCTTTACAAGTTACATTTTCTCCCTCTGTCTGTACGTGTGCACGTGCAGGTGTACAGCAGCATGGAGCGTCTTTCCCTCCACGAGGAGAAGCGTACCCCTCCCCCCACCAAGCGCAGCCTCAGTGAGGAGGGTGGGGAACGCATCGACAGCCTCAGCGGCCTCAAGTCCAGAGACCGCTCCTGGCTGGTGGGATCTCCAGAGATGTGAGTTCATGTTGACCACGCTAACCCTGACCTCCCAATTCTTTGGGCATATTATACTGTAGGTGTAACACAACCATTTTAAATTGTATTATGCAGCTGCATTGCTTGCTAGCCTAAATGTAGCATGTTTTTACCTGCTGTAGTTTTTAACCTGTATAGGAAAATAAGCTACAAAATTGGCCTAGGATTTCATGCCCTGTTAAGTGGTTAAACCTTTTTTTTTGGGGGGGGGGGCAGATTTCATCTGATCCCCATCTCAAGTTTTTTTTTAACTGTACAGTCTCTAAATAATTCACTGGGTTCACATTACTTATTGAGAACAAATGTAGAGTGACGTATGCGTGTCTTGTGCAGGATGACTCTTGTGGTACTACGCTTTAATTATTCAGATATCTATTAGGGAATCTAATATTGAAACTTCTCAAAATCACCAAGACGCGGCCGCCTTAACATAAGCTAAAATTAGGTTTCTGGAGGCGCTATAGAGTAATATCGTGTGATTGAGTCTGTGGCCTCCATGCATTTGAAAGAGTGTGTGTGTGTGTGTGTGCGTCTGTGTGTGTGTGTATACACATCCATGCTTAACTGCACACTGACCAGTCTGTGTCCCCCCAGCCTGCGTAAGCGTCTGTCTGTATCTGAATCGTCCCACACTGAGAGCGACTCCAGTCCCCCGCTGACCGTGCGTAGGCGTTGCTGCTCAGCCATCATCGAGATGCCGCGCTTCGCCATCTCCTTGGAGGAGGAAGGACCGGGGCAAGGTACTGTACTGCATCACTGGAACAATGTACTTCTGCTTTGCTTTGCATCCAGTAACTAAATGCAGCCTGATCGCCCGAAAAACGTTGGTACTGTACGTTTCTGCAAATCACAAGATGGTACATAGAATGTGTATATTGTTTAACCCCCAAAATATTGCACATCAACATTTCCAGATTTGGACCATATTAACTAGATTCTTTAATTTAATTTGGACTGATTGAGAAATACAGTATTATTTACTATTATGTGTATGTTGGTATGCAACTGGAATGGCACTGAGAGGGCAGCAGTGGGCTGTGCAGTGCTCTCTCTAGGCTCGTGCCTGCTGCTGACGGGGCGCCTGCCTTGACACGTTGAGATGGGTTTGCAGGAACATACAACGGCAATGTTTTCTCCCTGCCAATTGTGGCGACTAAATGCACTGTCCGTATTTGACCCATACTGTATTTGTGCTCGTCTGTTTAGGACCAGCTGGCAGCCGTAAGAGTCCCAGCCTGCTCGGCCAGAGCGCAGTGAGGGGCCCGCGGAGCGAGGAGCTGCCTCTGTCCATCCCAGAGCTGCCTCTGGAGAGGGAGTTGAAGCTGGATGACTCTCCCACCACACCTCTCCCACCACAGCTCAGCAGGACCACACTCACACGTCAGTACTGCCTGGATCAGGACATGTCCATCACATATCACTACAGCACTGAATCCAAAGCAGAATCAGAGAATGCACTTGACTGGATTTACTTAGACAAAGAAACTAATTCTAGTCAAGTCAATTAATCACTGTCACAGTCT